>NW_028319196.1:525000-780000 GCF_062004578.1 Staurois parvus | reverse complement strand
CTATGTAACTCTTCACACTTGAACTCAAAACATGTTGGAAAACAGCACACAGGCTTCAGTATAGGAAAGGAAATTTAAACTGGTGAGACCCTTGATGGTTATTTCCTACTATAAATGAGAAAAGAAAAAAAAAAAAAGTTTGTAGCTCTGGCTATATGTTAACGGGGAATTACACTTAAAGGAGAAATATGTTCTCTCTCATTCTTTCTTTTTTCTTTCACCGTTTTTACCCTTTTGGGGTTGAACGTTCGGTTACTGTATTATGTACACAGACAAATGTAAAGAAGGAATGGTGGTTCTTTTGTTTGTCGACGTGGTTGGCGTGGTTCATAGCCATTTGGCTAAAATGATGTTTTATAATGTCTTGATTATTATTATTATTATACAGGATTTATATAGCACCAACAGTTTGCGCAGTGCTTTACAATATAAGGGAGACAATACAGCAACAATACAGTTCAGTACAGAAGGAATAGGAGGGCCTTGCTCATGGAGCTTACAATCTAAAGATGTATAAGATCTGTATGTTCTTAATACGCTAGAGGTAGACTGGATTGTTCCACGATCAATATTGTTATTGTTCTTTTTGAATGACTTGTTAAGCCATTTCTTCAAAACAAAGAATAAAAAAAAAAAAAAAGGAGAAATAGGGCCAAGCTCTCTCTGCCGTACTTCTCCTGTAGGTCACAAGTATGAACTTTGTACTGCACTCCTGTGACCCAAATTCAGCCTACAGCAGGCTAAACTCCGCTGTCAGCGGATGTCACTGAGCCGATGCAGACTCTGCAGGAAGCCGTGCGCATCTCACGCATGCTTAGGTGGCAACGGCTGTGAAACAAGTGGAAGTCACAGTCTGCTTCCCACAGCCAGGACGGCGCCCCAGCGATCTGCAGACCAGCAAAGAACCCAGCTTGGGTGAAGACAATGCCGGACTCCTGGGCTGGCAAGTGTCTGTTTATTAACCACTTGCCTACCAGACACTTATACCCCCTTCCTGCCCAGGTCAATTTTCAGCTTTCAGCGCTGTCGCACTTTGAGTGACAATTGCGCGGTCATGCAACATTGTACCCATATGAAATTTTTTTTTTTTTCACACAAATAGAGCTTTCTTTTGGTGGTATGTACTCACCGCTGGGCATTTTATTTTTTGTGCTATAAACAAAACAAAAGCAAAAATTTTGAAGAAAACATTTTTTTCTTTGTTTCTATTATAAAATTTTGCAAACAGGTAATTTTTCTCCTTCACTGATGTGCGTTGATGAGGCTGCACTGATAGGCAGCACTGATGGGCACTGATAGGCGGCACTGATATGCAACAATGATGGGAACTGATAAGTGGCACTGATAGGCGGCACTGATATGCAACAATGATGGACACTGATGGGTGGCACTGACTGACGGCACTGATTGGCGGCACTGATGGTGGCACTGCTGGGAACAAGTGGGTGGCACTGCTGGGCACAGATGGGCGGCATTGGTGGGTGGCATTGCTGGGCACTGGTCATCAGTGCCCTGATGATTGGTGCCGATCCCACCTCTGACAATTGCTGGTTATCGGCAGTACTTTCCTCATACTGTGACAGTGTGAGGAAAGTGCAGCCGAGAATCGGCAACTGCATTTACCCAGTGATCTGTGTCATTGGACACGGCTGAGCATGTGGTAAAAAGCCGCTGTGATTGGCCTTTTACCACATCACATGATCAGCTGTGTCCGCAGGACACAACAATCACGGAGATCGCCGGGGGCGTGCGAGAGGGCGCTTTCTGGGAGGACGTTATATGACGTCCTCCCAGGACTGGCCGGCCGCAGTGAAGCCATCATTCAGCTATCTGTGGTCGGCAAGTGGTTAAACTTCTGCAGCTACAGTGTTTGTACCTGCTGGCTTTGAATTTTTTGTTAAATGATTGTAGTTCCTCTTTAATTGTTAGGGTATTTCTCTGTGGACAGTGCCCAAAGCGTGGGTACACATGTGGTAAACACTAGATCAAGCTTTGTAGAGAACACTGGCAGCTCGCTCTCACCTGTACATCAAATCCATCAACATCTCTGGGTCCTCTTGATGCTCCTTCATTTTCACAGTGTCTGTTAGGATCATGTGTAGATTGAACACCAGATCCTTAACCTGTAAAGAACAACCATTATAGATATATCCACTACCCAGAATAAAAACGTGAATTGTAACCATGACTTAGATCAATGAATGTGTGCTGCATTACTTGCTCTGGGAATGTGGTGTCTCTTAAATCCAGGTCCTCCTCGGAGTAAGTAAGGATGGTCTTCAAAGATCGTCGTAGGTACTCCTCACTGAACTTCTGAGAGGTCCCCACCAATGAGGATAGGGACATGGTGACCTGCATCTTCACCCGGGCAAAATTCTGAGCCAAGAAAATAACAGGTCAGCCTGTAATATCCTACGCCCAAACCTTTCTTTCTGTCTGTAGTGCCCTCTAGTGATAAAAATTGATTACTCCTGGGTTTGTTTGGTCATGCTGGATCTTCATTGACGTATAAAGTG
The DNA here is from genome assembly GCF_062004578.1 of Staurois parvus. NCBI lineage: Eukaryota > Metazoa > Chordata > Amphibia > Anura > Ranidae > Staurois > Staurois parvus. Next base: position 777,484 of record NW_028319196.1, on the reverse strand, counting down.
CAAATAGTTGTTCAATGCCCTCTTGGAATACACTTCAGGGTAAATTCTAATTAGTATGGCAGGCCTTTAGATGACTGCACCTACTGTTCCTCAAAACATCACACAACTTTTGCTAAACTCCAACCTGTGGACTACCGTTTCAGACCTGTGATCTACTGTATGAGCCAAAAAAGTACTGGACACCTGCTGGTGTTCTGGTTCAGCTAAGGCCATGTGACACTTTAAAAACTAAAGAATTTACAGGGTTTTTTAAATTTATTTCCACCTAAAACCTAAGAACTGGGGTCCTCCTTATCTACCTTACCACTCTTGTATTGTAGAAAAACATCAGTTAAGTGTGCATGTTGAATTCCCGTGTCATTACACAGCGCAGATTACAGTCAAAAGGAAAAGAGCCAATCAGAGTGGCTCTGTACCTTGTGATGACTGTGAACCAACCACAGCCATCACAAGTGTAAACATTACCTATATTTACAAATATTCAGTGCTTCCTTTTCTATTTTGTGAGATGAAAGAGAGCATTAAATGTTTGTAAACACAAGAAGATCAGCATGCTTGCTGACAGCCTGTACATAACTGACTAAATAAGAAATGATCTTGTTCTACTAGAAATGTAAAAGGGAGTTTGTCCTTCACTGAGTTGATAAGCAGTTTGTTATGTACTAAGCTCCTTTCTTGCACTTAGGCCGTCGCCTGGCTGGATGAGTTAAAAAAAAAAATGGCAAGTATGTCTAATAAAAGAAAACAAATTAAATATAATTTTTTTTAGTAAAAAAGCTCTTGGCCTGGGGATCAGACAAGTCCTGTCTGTAGAGCTGAAAGTTGCGAGCCATTTCATTTCAAGGTGGAGCATATCCTTTTTGGCTACCTTTTATCCTTGGTGGAGAGGTACTAGCGGAGCTGTCCCTGTGTGCTGTGAGGGTCCAGTGAGTGAGGTCTGGAGTTATTCCCTGTATGTTGTCAGTGTGCCAGCGGAGTTCCTTTCCTTTCCTGAGCCCAGATGTTCGCCGGAGATAAATTGGATATGATTATATGCGCAAAATCATTGCGCTTCTGGTGAGTGCAATCATACTACAAACCCTTATCACGGAGTCACGTGCACAGAGATTTTACGGAACACTTTGGACTTCTATTTATTCATATATATTCATCAAGATTTACAATTATTTATTTGTTTGAAATTATTGACCACTGTCACTATTGGATATTCCAGTCACTAATTATCTCGTCATCATTTGACGAGACACTATACATGTTGTGGTCACTCTAGCGCTCAATAATTCTGCGCTTCACCTTATATGCATTTGTCACTTTCAATAATTAGGCACTGCATTATTTATTTATTTTGATACATTTGAGGATATAGGGGGTTCATCCTTAATGCTAACTGCTTGAAATAATCGTGCACTCGCTTGTTATCTATTTTATAATTTTTTTAGTACTGAACATATTAACAGAATGAATGAAAATATAAATAACAGAAAATCATTTATTTTAGGCTCAGGAAAGTTGATGTCACTTACATTTCCAATCTCAAAGTTTTGTCTCATAAGGAGATAGAGGGAAGCGCTGGCATGTGTCCGCACACTGCTGATACAGCTGCTGCAATGCCGCAGGAGACGGAGACAGAGATCTGAGCACATTTCGGTGTCGTCTTCAAATAGCATCTCTGGGAACTGAGCAGAACCAAGGCACAGATGTTCATAGAATAATTGAAAAGATTAGGAACGGGATACCGGCAGGAAAAAGACAGACCACTGAGTGTACACACTCTGCATACTCACCTTGCACACTAGCGCCCTCTGGCTAGTAAAGCAGTGTTGCAGATACAGGGCACTCTGGTTGCAACCCATGCTGTGTAACAGAACCTTCAGCACACCTCCCAGAATGCTCTCCTTCATCTCCGACAACATGACTGTCTGCAAGGCAAAGACACATCTAAGCACAAAGTCTTCTCCTTTCTACATAAATAAGTGCAGTTACCACATATTATAGGTCATACATGAGCTGTGATATCGCTGCCCTGGGTGAGCTGTCCTGTCATCTTACCTGGACAATGATCTCCAGTGTGTCCAGTACCACCAAGTTAGCCTCGGTCGCCATGTTTCCATCGACTGTGATCTCAAGTTCTCGCTCTGCCTGTGTCCTGAAATTGGAGAAAATCATGTATCGGCCTGCGTGGCATTTAAAGGAATCCATGGCAAATTGACACTGTACTGGCTAAAGGTAACACACAACTCATAGGCAACAATTCCAAAAATAATTATCTGCAGTACATCATTACTCAGCTACAAACTCTTAAAGCTTCTCACTTTTCCATCTTCTCACTATTTGGCCTCCACTGGGTGACGTTCTTCCTCCACCGTACATTCTCTTGATTCCCGTATGGACTGCGCTCTGCAAAGTAGGGGAGGGCAGGTGAGTTTTGCCACCATTTTCTGCAGAATATGTACAATATTCCATATTTGTATCATTTTCCAACTCTTTATCAAGTCAGAAGCATCAACTCTCGTCGTTGCTCCTAGGATGATAAGGAGCTAGACATGACTTTGAACATCACTTTTAAATGACAGGCGCTATTATGTTTCATATTATCGCTTCTATTAAAGCGATACTGAACACACACTGTTAAATGTACATTATCCCTTTTCTGTGTGTGGATGATCACACTGTATATATTTTAATAAAACAAGCCTCTAAATGCCTTTTTTCCTAACTGATATACAGCTGCCACCTAACCCAGCTCTTTCCCAGCCTGTCTGCAGGGAAACATAAGCAGGAGGAGCTTCTAGTCCTCTGCTGCTGATTACATGTTCCAAACTAAAAAAAAACAAAAAACAAAAAAAAACAAAACATAGCCTTTGGAATATAGAGTAAAAAAATAAATGATTGATATCAATAATCTGTTTTAAATTGTCATACTAATATATATAGCTGAAAACAAATCTTTATTATTTTTTGGCAATAACATGGTGTGGGCGGATTTCTGCTAGTCCCAGGCCTCTCCAGCCTGTGTCTTAGAACAGGGAGGTGAAGCCTCCATCAATCAAGATATAATATCCCACCCCCCTATTGTGTTTATCTGTTTAGTGGGCATTGAGGAGGAGGGAGGGACTGGGCTGTCATTTATCACTGTGTATACACCCACATGTGTGACTATAGAGTCACATGGACTGCTCAGATGTCATAAGGAGGAAATGCTCAAGGTAGAAACACACTGAAAACTGAGCATGTGCACTAGCCACCAACGCTGCTCTGCAAAAAACCCAACTGCAGTGGGGACATGCACAGGAGGGGGAGATACAGAACAGCAGCATCAACCAGGAGTTTTGAAGAATACAGAAAACAAATCCCATAGTGACTGAATGAGTATGAACAGCATGTAATGCAGCATTTGATAGTTTTTAATGATGTGGGTTTAAACACCTGGGTGTGGATGTGGAATATTTGACATGTTGGAGGACTGGTTGAGGGAGGTTTCATTCTTGCACCAGGCACTGGGAAGGTGTGAGCTCCAGTATTTCAAGCAATTTCAACACAGAACATGTATCAAGAAGCTGTGAGGACTGAATAATAACAGGATGGAGGGGGAAGAAAGACATGAGGGAGTAAAAGAAAGGAAAATGGGTAGTGGGGGGGGAGGAAAAGATAGAAGGAGAAGAGAAGATGAAGAAGACAGAACAGAAAAAAAATTACAGGGAGGGGAGAGGACTAAGGGAGGGAAAGAGAGAATAGGAAAAAAAAGGATGCAGAAAGAAGAAAAAAAAAAAAAAAAAGAAAAAAGATGATCAAATGAGAATGAAAAATGAAAACAGAGAGAACAGAGGAATAGGAAACACAAGCGAAATCGGATGGGACAGAAAAAAGAAGATGGATGGATAGATAGCTGACAGAACAATAGGTGGATAGCTTGATCTCACGGGGAATAAGGTTGGACTGGAGGATGTTGGGTCTACCAGAAAGTCTAGGTACGATAACTCACACCAGAGAACTAAAATAACAATCACCTCAAGCAACAAATTATGTAAAACACTTGTGACATTGGCTGATGGACAGGCTTAACCCAGAACAGAGAGTCTGATTTATTATAGAACTCTTAGCCATGGCCCAGTATAATGGATCCCACAATAAGATATAGAAGGGAAATAGATGCTGTTCTGAGACATTTAAAGTGTTATTTCACCTTTACTGAAAGAAATGTAAAAATTAACTAACACTGGACACCCTCCCAACCCCCTGGTCCCCATTACACTAACCTCTGGAGTTGCCAAACTGTCAGCACCCCACACTGCTCCAGCTCTCCAGGGATCTGCAATCTCCGTTCTTCTCAGTGCAGCACTTCCAGGACAGACCAAATTGGTTCTGTCCAGGGTTCTGTCCCTGGTTCTCTCCAGGGATCTGCAATCTCCGTTCTTCTCAGTGCAGCACTTCCAGGACAGACCAAATTGGTTCTGATTGGCCAGCGCCATCACAGTGAATGGATCTGGTCCATCCTGGAAGCGTTGCACAGAAATGAGGGTGAAGAATAGGGATTTAAAACCATCTGACTGCTGGAGTGGCTGCTGACAACTTGGCAACCCCAGAGCCAAGTATAGCGGGAGACCAAGGAAGGGGGGTTGTGATTGGGCAGAATTAGGGAGGCCAGTGTAAGCCCACCATTATGCCATTTCTGTAAAGATAAACTGAACTAACCCTTTAAATGAAGCAGGACTGGATCATTGGTGTAATATAATACAGCAAGATGAGAATGGCGGTAATCAGTACAAACAGATTATTACCTCTACTACGTTTCACCATATCCTGACGGGCACCAATAGTGCCGAGAATGGCCTCCTCCAGCCGAGCCTTCATATCGAGGGATTTCTTAAACGTCAGGCTGTTGATACGCTCAAATGCCTTTTTGCCCTGAAGAATGGGGAGCAATGAGAGGTAAAGGGATGCTTCAAGCATTACTAGACATACAGTCTCGGTATGAATCGTGGGACACTCACCTTGTACTGGAAGCTGGACACACACACACTCAGCAGTTCCAGGAGACGGGTCAGTTGGACTACAGACAGGCTGGAAAACCAGCGCTGAAGGCAATCTTGCTCGGCGTTCTTCAGCACCCACAGCGCACATACCAAGAGATTTCGGCTCGATTCCGCAGAGAGCACACCACTGGTACGCATAGACTAATGAGAGAGAAGGAAAGGATGTTTTGCTTTCATTGTGTGAACAGCGGCTTCTCTGTCGCGATTTTCTTTAATTATTCTAAAAGCCTCTGGAAGACACCAGCCTGCAAATGTCAATAATTATGATTAGTTGTTTTTGAAAATATGCACCCTGATCAGGATTTGAATTTTGAAGTTCATTGCAAGATCTCATGAAGTTCCTCAGTATCAAAAGAAGATTCAACAAGGCAAGATTCACACAACCTTCACACAGTTTTCTAATTTATTTATTTATTTCAGGTACTTATATAGCTGTCAATTTACGCAGCGCTTTACATATATATTGTACATTCACATCAATCCCTAACCCTCAAGGGGCGTACAGTCTAAGGTCCCTAACTCACATTCATACATACACATACTAGGGACAATTTAGACAGGATCCAATTCACCTACCTGCATGTCTTTTGGTGTGTGGGAGGAAACCGGAGTACCCGGAGGAAACCCACACAGGCACAGGGAGAATATGCAAACTCCAGTCAGGTGGTACCAGGGTTGGGATTCGAACCAACAACCCTAGTGCTAACCACTAAGCCACTGTGCCGCCCAATTGGATTCAATTAGAAATGTGTGACGCTTTTTTTTCTTACTACAATGTGTGAAAGAGTTAAAACCTCTGTCAACGTCCTGTATCTCCGTTTGGGATATTTCCCCTACTTTCTTCATTCTTAAAGAGTGTCAGAAATGGAAATGATGGAACATTGCCCCATTATCTGCCTATATGGATATCAGAACAGGAAGTGAGAGGAAATCCTCCAAAATTAATACAGGAAGAAACATTTCCTAGTAGAATGAGAAAGAGTTAGAACCTCAGGATTTTAACTGCTATCTTTGTCCCTACACAGAAGATATTGCTTCCTGTCCAAGTGACAGGCCCGCCGTCTCTTCTGTGGCGATAAACAGAGCATTTAAAACCAAACAGACGTTCAAATCCTTCCCCCTCTATACAAGGCTAGAGAAACATGCTTGGGTGGAGTTGGCCTTTAATTTAAATGTTAGTTTATCTTAAAATGGATTAGTAATCCAGCATCTACCCCAGCCTTTCTCAGCCCTTTTACTATTGAGGTACCCTTGAAATAACTTTCTGGTCTAAGGGAACTCCTGCTAATAATTACTTTATCTAGAGCTCATGGTACATTAGTGAGGTGGTCAGTGGGAAGAATGCTTCTGCATTGGTGTTCAATAGGAAGAATGTTCCTTATATTATTAGTGGTCAGTGGTAGGAATGTGGCTTAGACTGGTGGTCACTAAGAGGAATGCTCCTTACATTGGTGGTCACTGAGAAGAATGCTCCTTACATTTGGTGATCAATGGGAAGATTGCTTCTTACATTGGTGGTCACTGAGAAGAATGATCCTTACATTTGGTGATCACTGAGAAGAATGCTCCTTGCATTGGTGGTCACTGAGAAGAATGCTCCTTACATTGGTGGTCACTGAGAAGAATGCTCCTTAGATTGGTGGTCACTGAGAAGAATGCTCCTTAGATTGGTGGTCACTGAGAAGAATGCTCCTTAGATTGGTGGTCACTGAGAAGAATGCTCCTTACATTGGTGGTCACTAAGAAGAATGATCCTTACATTGGTGGTCAATGGGAAGATTGTAAAGATTGCTTCTTACATTGGTGGTTACTGAGAAGAATGTTCCTTACATTGGTGGTCACTCAGAAGATTGCTTCTTACATTTGGTGATCAATGGGAAGATTGCTTCTTATATTGGTGGTCAAGGAGAAGATTGCTTCTTACATTGGTTGTCACTGAGAAGAATGCTCCTTACATTGGTGGTCAATGAGAAGAATGCTTCTTACATTGGTGGTCATTGGGAAGAATCCCCTCTTACAGATAGTTAAAGAGATGATTGGTGTCAGTGTGAGCAGAAAATGCACACAGCTCAAGGAACCCCTAGCAACCTCTGGAGGAACCATAGATTTCCATTTAAACATACATATGAACATCGAATTCCAATAAAGGGAATGTGAATGAGAACAATATGGGTCAGAGATATGCCATTTACTCACAGCTGGCGGGAGAGGGAAACTTGTCGTCTTCTGTGCAGTCGGTAATGGAGACCCGGCAATTGCCATGGCGACGGTCTGACTGATGGTGCCGCTGTCTGCGTCCACTTCATCTGCCATAGTAGAGGCATGACGCACCCTCTGGGCATGTGGCTCTGCTAATAAAGGATGGGAGTATTAGTCTTTGTACTTGCAGCAACCACATTACACTCTCATATTACAGTTAGAACAAGTGTACCCATCTGCCAGGGCATCACAAAGGTCCCAACTGCATTGCAAAAAAAGGCTTTGGTTGGCAATATATTGAGCACATTTTAAAAGAATTCTATATTGTGTAATTATATATATCTATGGAAGCACAACCTAGATGGACAACCCATTTTAGAACCGTAGGACATTATTATAGAATTGGCCCTTTCCTCTTTGTTCCGTGACTACAGTGGTCTCAACACGATTTTGCAGATTGTCTATATGGGATTCATTTATTTTAAATTTCTTTAGCTCCATTCTCCCTGGGTACTAAAACCACCTATCAAACGCACCTATCTTAGGCAAGCTCAGTAAAATATCATACTGGGGCCAATTTTATACAGAATTTATTTATTATATAGGTACTTGTATAGCGCCGTCAATTTACGTAGCGCTTTACACACACACACACACACACACATATATATATTACATTCACATCAGTCCCTAATCCTCAAGGGGCGTACAATCTAAGGTCCCTAAGTCACATTCATATACTAGGGCCAATTTAGACAGGAGCCAGTTAACCTACCGGCATGTCTTTGGAGTGTGGGAGGAAGCCAGAGTACCCGGAGGAAACACACGCAGGCATAGGGAGAACATGCAAACTCCAGGCAGGTGGTGCTGTAGTTGGGATTTGAACCAATGACCCTAGTACTACCAGGCAGAAGTGCTAACCATTTAGACACTGTTCTGCCCCGGTAGCCAAATAACCTACTAGCATTTTGTGGGAGTGTAGGAGAACAGGGTACTCGAAGGAAACTCAAACAAGTACATGAAGAACAAGCAAACTCCATGCAGATAGTGTCCTGGCTGGGATTCAAACCAAGGACCTCAGTGCAGCAAGGCACGAGTACTAACCACTAATGCAGAAAAGCATTTCTGAGGTTGGGTGCTGATATCGGACAAGAAGCTGTGGCTTTCAGTCAGTGTTTTCATTTATACCAAAGGTGATCAGTAGGGTTGAGATCCGGGCTCTATGCAGGTCACTGGAGTAACTCCGCACCAAACCCTGTCTTTGTGGAGATGGCTTGGTGCACAGTCATGCTGGAACAGAAAAGGACCATCTCCAAACTGTTCCCTCATGGTTGAAAGAAAAGTTGTCTAAAACGACATCTGAATTCAATCAACATAAGGTGTATCTAAAATCTTTTTTAGGACATTAAAGCGGAGTTCCACCCAAAAGGGGACGTTACGCTTTAAAGACTGCTCCCCCGCTCCCCATTAAGGATTGGCACCTTTGAAATCCGGGGGGGGGGGGGGGGGGTCCAATCACCAAGGCGATCGGAAGTGGAAGGTGTCCTCTGTCCCTCCCTCCCTGTAGTCTTTTGGGACATGTGACAGGTCCCAGAAGACTACAGGACCATTCAGGAAGCGCAGTGCTACTCGCGCATGCACAGTGGGTATCCGGCTGTGAAGCCGAAAGCAGTCAAAGCCGGGTGTCCACACCGAAGATGCCGGCGCCTGGAATACAGGACGGCCGATGAAACGGGCTGCAGGGGACACACCATGGGACCAAGGGGACAGGTAAGTGGCTGTTTTTTTAAAAGTCAGCAGCTACAGTTTTTTTTACTTTTATTTTTTGACAGGGTGAGCGGAACTCCGCTTAAAGTGTATTCTGCTGAACTTTTTAAAGTGCAAGTTCACCTTTTCAGAAAAAAAATGAAAAGATGAAAAATGTACACGCCTCCCCACCGCCCATCCCCGCTCTACATACCTCGGTAGTTGATGAGCTGTAAGTGCTCACCTAGTGCAGCAGTCTGTGGATTTTAAATCCTCCTTCTTCTCTGAGCGGGGCTGCTGGGATGGATCAGAGTGATTCTGATTGGTAAGTACCAGCACAGAGCATCACTCTGATCCATCCTGGAAGTGCTGCAGGCAGAAGAGGGAGAAAAACAGGCATTTCAAATCCCAGGACCGCTCCATAGGCTGCGTGGGCACTGACACAGAGGTAAGTACATCGAGGACTGGGTGGGTTTACGGTGTTGGCTCACCTTTCATTTTTTTCTGAAAAGGTAAACTAACCATTCTGCATGAGGGACAACCACAAAGTCCAGATCTGGCTGTACAGAAAATGGAAAACTCAGAGGCTCCATCCGCCATAACAGTTTGAAAATATCTGCAATTTCCCACAAATTGACTCAAGCGGTTCAGCCTCGGCAGCATAAATCACATGTCCCCTTTAAACATGACGGATCCGATTTGTCTGTGAAATTGGGCCTGTGAGGGGAGCTGGAGGGAGCCAAGATTGTCGGTTCCAGGAATCCATCTGTCAAAGGCTTGGCAGCCCCCGGAGGTGACACATGTCTCTGGATCGCAGCCTCTCGGCTTATCAGTAAAGTGTGTTAAATGGATATTCACCCGTGAAGTCATACAGATGGGGGAGAGTTTCCATGACGATGCCAATCAGAGGGAGATAAAGTCGGGAAATGCTCTGTTTGACCTCCGGCTCGGAGTAGCGCGGGTCCATGTCGTGGCTGCAGAGGAGGTTGTGCAGGGTGCTGATGGCTTTCTTCTGCAGGAAAAACACTCTGTGGAGAGGAAAAGAACATATGTCTACCTAGATATTATTATTATTATACAGGATTTATATAGCGCCAACAGTTTGCTCAGCGCTTTACAATATAACGGGAGACAATACAGCAACAATACAGTTCAATACAAGAGGGTTAGGAGGGCCTGATCCTTGGAGCTTACAATCTAAGAAATCATCTATATCAGCGGTTCTCATCCTGTGGGTCGTGACCCCTTTGGGGGTCGAACGACCCTTTCAAAGGGGTCGCCTAAGACCATCGGAAAACACATATTTCCGATGGTCTTAGGAACCGAGACACCGCTGTCAAGACACGTGTCAATCACACCTGGGCACGCCCCCCCTCTCTGGGTAGGGGGATTTAACTCCCTCTGCCTTTGCTGATTGGTAGACCAGTCCATCCCTGATTGGTCGGGTTTTGTGCCGGAACGCGCGCAGCTGTTTGAAGCGGAGGATTTGTGCGGAGATCTCCCGCCGCTCCGATCATTCCGAAGTTTCCCGCACTGAATGACCCGACCAACCGTCCCCATGAACTGCCTGAACGTGGCCGATGTCATGCCTGGATCACCCAACAAGATCAGGGCAGATCCAGGTTAGTGCCTACCCCATTGTACAGTGGCAGGGGCTCTCATTGTACCCCACCCCAGATAAATTATTATGGGGGGCAGAAATATAATTTATGGGGGTGATAAATTATTATAGAGGGGGAGAAGGGCATACAAACTATCATTTGGGGGGGCATTTTTATAGGGATGAGGGGCAGATTATTTGGGGGGGTAATCATTATTATTGGGGGCAGATTTATTTTTATTGAGGTGTTAGGTCATTATAGAGGGGAGTGGAGTAATCATCATTATTGGGGGGCAGATTTATTTTTATGGGGGTGATAGGTCATTATAGAGGGGGGTGGGGTAATCATCATTATTGGGGGGCAGATGTATTTTTATGGGGGGTGATAGGTCATTATAGAGGGGGGGTGGGGTAATCATTATTAGGAGGCAGATGTATTTGTATGGGGGTGATAGGTCATTATAGAGGGGGGTGGGGTAATCATCATTAATCGGGGGCAGATGTATTTTTATGGGGATGATAGGTCATTATAGAGGGGGGTGGGTAATCATCATCATTGGGGGCAGATGTATTTTTATGGGGGTGATAGGTCATTATAGAGGGGGGTGGGTAAGCATCATCATTGGGGGCAGATGCATTTTTATGGGGGTGATAGGTCATTATAGAGGGAGTGGGGTAATCATAATCATTGGGGGCAGATGTATTTTTATGGGGGTGATAGGTCATTATAGAGGGGGGTGGGTAATCATCATCATTGGGGGCAGATGCATTTTTATGGGGGTGATAGGTCATTATAGAGGGGGGTGGGTAATCATCATCATTGGGGGCAGATGCATTTTTTGGGGGTGATAGGTCATTATAGAGGGGGTGGGGAAATCATCATTGGGGGCAGATGTATTTCTTTGGGGGTGATAGGTCATTATAGAGGGGGGTGGGGTAATCATTATTGGGGGGCAGATTTATTTTTATGGGGGTGATAGGTCATTATAGAGGGGGGTGGGGTAATCATTATTGGGGCCAGATGTATTTTGATGGGGGTGATAAAAATATTTCCAAATATATAATTACATATTGTTTTTGTGATTAATCACTATGCTTTAATTATGTTCAATTTGTAACAATGAAAATACATCCTGCATATCAGATATTTACATTACGATTCATAAAAATAGCAAAAATTACAGTTAGCAACGAAAATAATTTTATGGTTGGGGGTCACCACAACATGAGGAACTGTATTAAAGGGTCACGGCATTAGGAAGGTTGAGAATCACTGATCTATATGGAGCCAGCAGAGTACTCTGTGCTCTACAGAACAACTACAAACTCTCCTTTACATCGAGCGTACTCAGGGGCGGACTGACCATTTGGGGACTGCCCGAGGGCCCGGTGTCAGTAGAGGGCCCCATGAGATGCCCCTGGTACCTTTCATAGGCTTTTTTGGGTGTGGTTTGAGTGTGGGCGAGGACACAGGGGCCCCATTATCCCACGAGTTGTCAGTCCGCCCGTGAGCGTACTACAGCACACACCCGTGCAAGGGCCAAATTTATCCACACGGGGATGCACAGTTGTTCCCTGCATCCCCATTCAAGTTAATTGGGATCAGGGGCGGACTGACAACTCATGGGGCCCACGGGCAATAGGGGATCATGGGGCCCCTGTGTCCTTGCCCAAACTCCAAAAAGTCTATGAAAAACGTACCAGGGGCATCTCATGGGTCCCCCTACTGACCCCGGACCCTCAGGCAGTGCCCGAGTTTCCAAATGGTCAGTCCGCCCCTGATTGGGATCCAGCACCAGCACAGATGTCCAATAGAGAGCAGTAGCTGTGTCCATGAAGCTCCAGCATCCCAACAGACATCAATGAGACTGCCTGCACAGGGATGCATGGAACACCTGTGCATCCCCGTGTGGGTAAATTGGGCCCTTGCACGGGTGTGTGCTGTAGTACGCTCGATGTAAAGGAGAGTTTGTAGTTGTTCTGTAGAGCACAGAGTACTCTGCTGGCTCCATATAAATGATCTCTTAGATTGTAAGCTCCAAGGAGCAAGCAAAGCCCTCACTCTAGTACGCCCTGTGTGCACAAGCCTTAGACAAAATATGATCAATGGAAGAAAAACAAATCTGCTGAATGAGATAGATAAGGGGTCCAATACCATTAGATGGCAGTCAAAAGATTGCTTTATTATAGGAAGGGGTTCTTTACAGTAAGAGCAGTTAAAGTTGAACAAGAGCTGATTTGGATAGAATGAGGAAGGCTGTAACCGGTCAGGTTTGTGTAGTGGTCTGTGCCCCTACTGGGGATATTTTCTGATGCTTCCTATCTCAATATTCACACCTGAGGTGTGGTCATTGAGAGAGACCGTAACAAACAAGCAGTAGGAGCCCTGCGTGGTCCAAAACAGTCTACTTTAGGTGATCTACTTGTGACACTGTATAGCACTGCATATGACTGCCATTCCTAGCTTTCATTTTTGCATTAAATCCATCAAAAAGTATATATTTGTTTTCTGGAAGCAGAGACCCCGGAGAATAAAATGCTAGCAGCTGCAATTTTTTTGTGTCTCACAATAGAGTATTTGCGCAGCTATTTATTTTTCTGGAAAAAATACACTAAAATGAGTTATAGTGTAAACAAACATAATATTATACCCAATTTGTTTGGTAAAATATAAAAGATGGGATTGCATGGAGTAAACAGATACCAGACACGTCAAGCCTTACAACTGCGCACAACCATGAAAGGCCTCATGCACGCTGGTCATTTGCTCAACTCCCCAGAACACCTTTTATCTTTGCAGAAGAAAATCTGCTTTAAAAAACGCTCCTAAAGCCACGTTTTGCATATGCGTTTAGGTGCGTCAAGTGTTTGAACGTTTATGGATTTCATTGGCTAGAATATCAATTTATCTTGGCTACTGGAATGAATGAACACTCAAGTGCCAAACGCTTGTAGCATTTTAGACGCATTTATGATCAATCTGAATTTAATAAAGTTTTGTAAACAATACAGAAAAATAAGGAAGCATTCACACAAGCAAGAACATTGGAGGGATATAAAACTAAACAAACAGAAAACACACAAAAAAAAAAACCAATACAGAATGAGGGCAGGGGAAGGGGAGGAAAATAGGATAGGCAAGTAGGGCTAAAAGCAATCAAAAGCTGAAATATGCTGGTGCTCAGTATCGTCAATGACAAAATCTAAGGCACATTGCAGGTAGACTGGTTATACAAGCAATAAAAAAAGAAAAAACCCTGCGAGAGGAGGCACCATAAAGAGAAATAGATGTCAGCCCAGGGGAAGGAGAGATGCCCCCCCCCACACCCAGGAAAAGGAGAAAAGTAAGAATAAAAAAAAAGAGGGGAGGAGGGGAAAGGGAAGAGGAGGAAAAAGAAAAAGAAGAATAGACCTGCCTGAGGTAAGGCACCAAGTGGGACAACAAACCAGTAAGGACCAAAAGGGAAGGAAACATTTAGACGCATTTAAATGCATTTAAGCGCATCACGTCATTTTTTTGCCCAAAAGCTCCTCTCCTGAATGCTCTAGCGGTGTTTTTTTGTTTCTGCCTGTTAATGCTCCTATTCTAAAATGACAATAAATGCCTACGTGTGCATGGGCACACAGGCCAATGTAGAGGTGTGCTTACAGGCATAAAAATATGGAGTACGTACAGGGGTGGGGGGGATTTAACATTTATTATTTTATATATTTTATCATTCATTTTTGTAAAACTTATTTCTCTTCATTTCACTTAGTTACTATCACAAAGGGGCTAGCAAGCCCTCCATGTGATAACACAGGTCCACTTTATAGAGACACCATGGGTCTGTCCAAACAGAGGGTCAGGGGTTCTGCAGCCCCATAGGAAAACTCCTCCTACAAGCTTTAACCAGTGCTCTGCTGGACACTGATAGAAGTCACAGGACTGCTCTAACTGCTAATGAGAAAATGTGTTTAGCAGTTTATATTTACTAAAATAATTTAATTTCCATGTTCTGTGTACTGTGGTAGACCAGATATAGTGAATGCAGGATCCGGGGAGACCAGATATAGTGAATGCAGGGTCATGGGAGACCAGATATAGTGAATGCAGGGTCCGGGGAGACCAGATATAGTGAATGCAGGGTCCGGGGAGACCAGATATAGTGAATGCAGGGTCCGGGGAGACCAGATATAGTGAATGCAGGGTCCTGGGGAGACCAGATATAGTGAATGCAGGGTCCTGGGGAGACCAGATATAGTGAATGCAGGGTCCGGGGAGACCAGATATAGTGAATGCAGGGTCCGGGGAGACCAGATATAGTGAATGCAGGGTCATGGGAGACCAGATATAGTGAATGCAGGGTCCGGGGAGACCAGATATAGTGAATGCAGGGTCCGGGGAGACCAGATATAGTGAATGCAGGGTCCGGGGAGACCAGATATAGTGAATGCAGGGTCCTGGGGAGACCAGATATAGTGAATGCAGGGTCCTGGGGAGACCAGATATAGTGAATGCAGGGTCCGGGGAGACCAGATATAGTGAATGCAGGGTCCGGGGAGACCAGATATAGTGAATGCAGGGTCCTGGGGAGACCAGATACAGTGAATGCAGGGTCCGGGGAGACCAGATACAGTGAATGCAGGGTCCTGGGGAGACCAGATACAGTGAATGCAGGGTCCTGGGGAGACCAGATATAGTGAATGCAGGGTCCTGGGGAGACCAGATATAGTGAATGCAGTGTCCTGGGGAGACCAGATATAGTGAATGCAGTGTCCTGAGGAGACCAGATATAGTGAATGCAGGGTCCTGGGTTTAGTAACACATTAAAGTATCCCCTGTTCCCAACTGCAGCTAATCAAGCACAGATCATAGTTGATTAGCTACATACATTAGCCGAGGAATGACAGCTGTGACCCCGGAAGTGATGGATACAGGTTAATTCAGGGTTCAAAAGTTACAAATGATTCCCTGATCACCTCCTGTTCTAACTGTTGAAGCCGTTTCCTGCAGTCCCAGGCTCCACGAAGGGTAGTTTGAGAAGCACTGTGGGCCCTATTGGCAGGGGGCATGGTTTCAGAGCTCCATAAAAGTGATTGGGTAGCTCTAGAACAGCCCGGATCACTTTTATCTGAAAGTCACTGGCTGTCAAAGTTAGAACCAAGCTCACAACTGCAGCAGCAACCATGCGCTTGCTTTAACCCCTTGCTTATCATGCCCTTTATTAAAGTACCTTGGCAAACGTGGTTAAAGTGTGTGGGTGTGTGTATATATATATATATATATCTCCACTAAGTCAGAAATATGGGGCTGTCTCCCTTTTCATTGTAAAGTGCTGCACAAACTGTTGGCACTATATAAATCCTGTATAATAATAATAATAATGTTACTAACACCTATGCATTAACTTGTATTTTTGATCTTTACACTGTATGGCTGTGTACATTGGTTTGTGCAATTTTTACGCCCATACCTTTTCCATATTGAATGTATCTGTATACTGATGGCTCTGTGTCTGTTTGACTGAACATTAACAAAACCTTTGTAAAAGAAAATGCTAGTTGCCTGTTCTAGCCCCCTATAGCCGCAATACCTTCCACGTCACTGACCGGAAACAAGTATGCTGACCATTAGAGTCACAAAAATGACAAAAGCTCTGATCTGAATACTTGCTTCCGGTTAGTGGCTCAAAGCATTAAACAAAGAGGGTCACGCATGAAGGCCAGACAGGCGACCACCATATTTTCTCACAATGGATTTCCTTTCAAGTAAGCCTGCTGTGAGACATATGGGGCAATCGTGCCAACTGGCTCTTGCAAGATTCTAGTTGCCTGGTTATCTCTGGCTACAATACATTCTGAGCCATTGATACGGAATAAATGGAATAAACATACAAACTGGGAAAATCAGAAGTCTTTATCTGCATACGTTTTCAAGTCAGAGAATTAGAGCATTGAAGCCAAAATGGTCATCATGGCAGATTTCCTTTAATCCAGCTGTGTGATTGTAATGATTGGTGGTCCTACCATTCAGGTGGGGCAGCAGGTAGGTAAAAGATAAAAGGTTAGCCATATCAGAGTGGAGGGTAGCAACAACTGATACACAAGCGGTCATGCTGGAATAAAAGGACAGTAAGCGGACCCTGGAACTCACCCTTCCACGTCGGGCTCCAGTATCAGGGAAAGCTCAGTCAGGATCAGGCCAGATAGGAAGTGCTGCTGTCTGAATGGTACTGACAGCTCAAACATATTAGTGATGGTCTTGTCCTGGGCTGGGCTGGAAAGCATGGAGCTCTGAAGGAAAGAGGAAGAAAGGAACCATTACAGAGATTTCTGAAGACAGCTTTCCACAGTCCTTAGTACTTACAGTGGATCTTTACTCTCTCAATCAGCATTGACTATTTTGAATCCTTATGCTGCTATCATTAGTAAAAAGATGGGAAAGTATATCAGATTTACTGGTTTTATATTTCTTTAGTTATTTCCGGATTTCCAGGCCTAGGTAAATGATGTCATACAGCCCTGGAGTCTTCAGGAGGGGTTGTCTCAGCTATGCACACCCGGCTGTCTGCATGCCTGAGCTAAGGCCAGATGGATTCCAGGAAGTAAATCCTGCATGAATCATGAAAACTCCTCCTACAAGCTTTAACCAGTGCTCAGCTGAACACTGATAGAGGGCACAAGACTGCTCTAACTGCTGTTGAGAAAATATATTTAGCAGTTTTGATTTACTAAAATAA
Source organism: Staurois parvus (assembly GCF_062004578.1). Taxonomy (NCBI): domain Eukaryota; kingdom Metazoa; phylum Chordata; class Amphibia; order Anura; family Ranidae; genus Staurois; species Staurois parvus. The sequence continues at coordinate 760,184 of NW_028319196.1, read as the reverse complement.
TTGCACTTCCATGTTCTGTGTACTGTTGGAGACCAGATATAGTGAATGCAGGGTCCGGGAAGACCAGATGTAGTGAATGCAGGGTCTGGGGAGAGCAGATATAGTGAATGCAGGGTCCGGGGAGACCAGATATAGTGAATGCAGGGTCCGGGGAGACCAGATATAGTGAATGCAGGGTCCGGGGAGACCAGATATAGTGAATGCAGGGTCCGGGGAGACCGGATATAGTGAATGCAGGGTCTGGGGAGACCGGATATAGTGAATGCAGGGTCCGGGGAGACCAGATATAGTGAATGCAGGGTCCGGGGAGACCAGATATAGTGAATGCAGGGTCCGGGGAGACCAGATATAGCGAATGCAGGGTACGGGGAGACATGATATAGTGAATGCAGGGTCCGGGGAGACCAGATATAGTGAATGCAGGGTCCGGGGAGACCAGATATAGTGAATGCAGGGTCCGGGGAGACCAGATATAGTGAATGCAGGGTCTGGGGAGACCAGATATCGTGAATGCAGGGTCCGGGGAGACCAGATATAGTGAATGCAGGGTCCGGAAAGACCAGATATAGTGAATGCAGGGTCCGGGGAGACCAGATATAGTGAATGCGGGGTCCGGGGAGACCAGATATAGTGAATGCGGGGTCCGGGGAGACCAAATATAGTGAATGCAGGGTCCGGGGAGACCAGATATAGTGAATGCAGGGTCTGGGGAGACCAGATATCGTGAATGCAGGGTCCGGGGAGACCAGATATAGTGAATGCAGGGTCTGGGGAGACCAGATATCGTGAATGCAGGGTCCGGGGAGACCAGATATAGTGAATGCAGGGTCCGGAAAGACCAGATATAGTGAATGCAGGGTCCGGGGAGACCAGATATAGTGAATGCAGGGTCCGGAAAGACCGGATATAGTGAATGCAGGGTCCGGGGAGAGCGGATATAGTGAATGCAGGGTCCGGGGAGAGCGGATATAGTGAATGCAGGGTCCGGGGAGAGCGGATATAGTGAATGCAGGGTCCGGGGAGACCAGATATAGTGAATGCAGGGTCCGGAAAGACCAGATATAGTGAATGCAGGGTCCGGGGAGAGCGGATATAGTGAATGCAGGGTCCGGGGAGAGCGGATATAGTGAATGCAGGGTCCGGGGAGAGCGGATATAGTGAATGCAGGGTCCGGGGAGAGCGGATATAGTGAATGCAGGGTTCGGGGAGAGCGGATATAGTGAATGCAGGGTTCGGGGAGAGCGGATATAGTGAATGCAGGGTTCGGGGAGAGCGGATATAGTGAATGCAGGGTCCGGGGAGAGCGGATATAGTGAATGCAGGGTCCGGGGAGAGCGGATATAGTGAATGCAGGGTCCGGGGAGAGCGGATATAGTGAATGCAGGGTCCGGGGAGAGCGGATATAGTGAATGCAGGGTCCGGGGAGAGCGGATATAGTGAATGCAGGGTCCGGGGAGAGCGGATATAGTGAATGCAGGGTCCGGGGAGAGCGGATATAGTGAATGCAGGGTCCGGGGAGACCGGATATAGTGAATGCAGGGTCCGGGGAGAGCGGATATAGTGAATGCAGGGTCCGGGGAGAGCGGATATAGTGAATGCAGGGTCCGGGGAGAGCGGATATAGTGAATGCAGGGTCCGGGGAGAGCGGATATAGTGAATGCGGGGTCCGGGGAGACCAGATATAGTGAATGCAGGGTCCGGGGAAAGCGGATATAGTGAATGCAGGGTCCTGGGAGACCAGATATAGTGAATGCAGGGTCCTGGGAGATTGGATATAGTGAATGCAGGGTCCTGGGAGACCGGATATAGTGAATGCAGGGTCCTGGGTTTAGTAACACTAAGTCTAGGTCTTCATGATGTTTAGGACATTAGTGGAGAAGTGTCCCAAAGTCCTCGTATAGCCACAACAGGCAAGTGGTTTGGAGGAAGGCCAAGGCACAAATACAGGGTTCCTTTAGTTCTTCATATCTTTCTGTGAGGAAGCCAATGGATAACTCACAGCACAGAAAAACTGTATGGCATGCCCACTAGGGAATTCTCAATAAAAAAAAAACAAATGCAATTCTTATTCAGGCAATAATATCTGCCCGTCTTTTAGTAAAGTTCTCAGCAGTTTCCTAGTGACCTTCCTAGGGCCCATGACAGCTGTAAACCCCTGACCCAACCTTCCTTTCCCTATATGAATAAGTCCATTTGTCTGGTGTTATGTTTAATGTAGCACCTTTGTACCTGAGATGTGGTGGAGGAGATGGAGGGCGAGGGAGAATTGGGTGGTGACAGGCGGCTGCAGGGCAAGTTTAAGGGGACATAGTGTTCATGTGAGCACACGATGCGGATAAAATCCATACGCAGAGAGATCAGCACATTCGGGTTCTGGGCCTTTGACAATTTATTGTTTATCTGTAAAACAGAAGACATACGTAGTGTCATACATGATGCATAAAGGTTTGTCAGTTTAAAAATGATGCATTTAAGGTGAACTCAATTTTCAGCTTAAATCAGCAAAATACATTTCAGGAGCAGCAGCAGAAAAGGAGTGCAAAGTCTTACAAATTGTTTTCCTTATTAACCACTTGCCCTCCAGAGGATTTACCCCCCTTCCTGACCAGACTATTTTTTGCGATACAGTGCTGTGTTAACTGACATTTGCATAGTCATGCAACGACCGCGCCTAAATGAAATTTATGTCCTTTGTTTCCAACAAATAGAGCTTTCTTTTGGTGGTATTTGATCGACTGTGCGGTTTCCATTTTTTGCACTATAAACAAAAAAAGACCGACAATTTTGAAAAAAAACTATATTTTTGACTTTTTGCTATTAAACATGTCCAGTAAAAAAATTAAATTTTGTCATAAATTTAGGCCAACATGTCTTTGCTGAAAAAAAAAATCCCAATACGTGTATATTAATTGGCTTACGTGAACGTTATAGCGTCTACAAATGGCAGTATATATACTGGAATTTTTTATTTTTATTTTTTTTACAAGTTTTGGCGGCGATCAGTGACTTATAGAGGGACTGCAGCGGGCATTCTGACACTTGGGGGAAACTGACTCGGTGTCACTGACATCCCCAGTGACACCAATACAGTGATCAGTGCTAATAAAAAGCACTGACATTGTACTAATGGCACTGGGAAGGAAGGAGTTAACATGTGGGGCGATCAAAGGGTTAACTGTGTGTTGTTTTACTGAGGCTGTGTTTCACTGTAAGCACACTGCTTTATATGGCGCTGCTATGCAGAGCCATACAAAGTAGTGTGCTGGAGTTGACAGGGAAAAGATCTGTATTGTTTACATACAGGTCTCTCCCCTCGTAGGAAATCTCGGAGATCACCGGGGAATCACCAGCCAGGACCTGGTGATTGACAGCCGAGGACGTGAACGGCAACGCCCCCTACCCGGAACTGCAAAATCATATACATATACACGGCATGGAAGTGGTTAAGCATGCTTTTTTTTATAACTACAATGGGGAAAAAGGTTCCATAAGCAATCTGAATGTGTGCATTATGCATCTATAGAGTGTGTGTGTGTGTGTATATATATATATATATATATATATATATATATACACACAGTTGCAAGAAAAAGTATGTGAACCCCATGGGATTACGTGGAGTTTTGCATGAATTGGGCATAAAATGTGCTCTGAACGTCATCTAAGTCACAACAATAGAAGAACACAGTCTGCTGAACATAATACTACACAAACATTAGATGTTGCCATGGTTTAATTGCACATAACATGTAAACATTCACAGTGCAGGGAGGAAAAGGTATGTGAGGCCCTAGCTTAATGACTTCTCCCAGAGCTAATTGGAGCCAGGAGTGAGCCAACCTTGACTCCAATCAGTGTGATGATATTGGATGTGTTGCTGACAGCTGTCCTGCCCTTAAAAAACACACACCTGTTTTGGTTTTACTGGTTTCAAGAAGCACTGTCTGATGTGAACCATGCCTCACAGAAAAGAGCCCTCAGAAGACCTACCATCAAGAATTGTTGACTTGCATGAAGCTGGAAAGGGTTACAAAAGTATCTCCAAAAGCCTTGATGTTCATGTGTCCACAGTAAGACAGACTGTCTACAAATGGAGAAAGTTTAGCACTGTTGCTACTCCCCCTAGTCATGGTCGTCCTGTAAAAATGACTGCAAGAGCACAGCGCAGAATGCTGCATGAGGTAAAGAAGAATCCCAGAGTGTCAGCTAAAGACCTACAGAAATCTCTGGCACATGCTAACATTTTTGTTGACACATCTACAATAAGGAAAACATTAAACAAGAATGGAGTACATGGGAGGACACCACGGAGGAAGCCATTGCTGTCCAAAAAGAATATTGCAGCACATTTGAAGTTTGCAAAAGAGCACCTGGATGTTCCACAGCACTACTGGCAAAATATACTGTGGGCAGATGAAACCAAGATTGAGTTGTTTGGGAAGAACACACAACACTATGTGTGGAGAAAAAAAGGCACAGCACACCAACATCAAAACCTCATCCCCACTGTAAAACATGGCGGAGGGAGCATCATGGTTTGGGGCTGCTTTGCTGCCTCAGGGCCTGGATGGATTGTTGTCATTGATGGGAAAATGAATTCCAGAGTTTATCAAGACATTTTGCAGGAAAACGTACGACCATCTGTCCGCCAACTGAAGCTCCACAGAGGATGAGTGATGCAACAGGACAATGACCCAAAGCATACAAGTAATTCAACAAAACAATGGCTGCAACAGCACAGAATACGCCTTCTGGAGTGGCCCAGTCAGAGTCCTGACCTCAACCCGATTGAAATGCTGTGGTATGACCTTAAGAGAGCGATTCACACCGGACATCCCAATAATATTGCTACACTGAAACAGTTTTGTGAAGAGGAGTGGTCCAAAATGACTCCAGATCGTTGTGCAGGTCTGATCTGCAACTACAGGAAACGTTTGGTTGAGGTTATTGCTGCCAAAGGAGGGTCAACCAGTTATTAAGTCCAAAGGTTCACATACTTTTTCCTCCCTGCACTGTGAATGTTTACATGTTATGTGCAATTAAACCATGGCAACATCTAATGTTTGTGTAGTATTATGTTCAGCAGACTGTGTTCTTCTATTGTTGTGACTTAGATGACGTTCAGAGCACATTTTATGCCCAATTCATGCAAAACTCCACGTACTCCCAAGGGGTTCACATACTTTTTCTTGCAACTGTATATATATATATATATATATATATATATATATATATATACACACACACACACATACATATATATATATATATATATATATATACACACACACACATACATACACACGCACATATATACATATACACATAAACACACATATATATAATATATACACACACTATATAGTCACTTGTGGACTGCCCACCCGCAATGTACTACGGACAGGCGGCCCATGCAGGCAAAGTGACGTACTGGTACGTCGCTGTCTGCTTCTGCATTTTGGGCATGCACACGCACAACATGATGTTGTTGCAAGTGTGATACCGTGTGAACCATGTCTGAACCCAGAAGGCTTGCAAGGTCAGGGCAAACTTTGGAGACCATCATCTGCCACGGGGTGGAGCCATGCACAGACACACGACGCACGCACACACGCACGCACGCACACACACAGATTTCTTGCTATAGTGAGAGATAACCATCAACAAGGTGCATCTGCTGCATTGCAGAGGCCTACCTTCTTAAAAAAAAAAATGGAGCTGCCTGCCCATCAACTTCCACAAAACACATAAAAACACTCCATTACAGCGATCAGTGCAATGTGAAACTTTTATAGTTCAGGAGAGGTTTGGCTAAATCTCTAAGAACTTCCAAGAAGTTATATTAAAGAATTCTGTAATTGAAAAAGGCCAATAAATATGATAAATGCCATTGATCCTGCCATGTATTTACCTGCTTATAATATGAGCGTATGAGAGCAAACACAAAGGCACGATCCATTAGGGACAAAAGATCATTGAGGAAGAAAGCAAGACTGCTGTTAAGACGTTCAGCCAGCTCGGTATCCTGTGCAGGAAAAAAAAGTTATATGTAAATATATACGTTAGGAAAGGAGAAAAAAAGTAAGACCAGTGAATGAAATGTTCAGGACCTTGAGGTATCGGCTGGCGATCTCCGTACAGACGTTGCACACCAGGGCGGATATATCGTCCACAAATCTTTCTGGGAAGCGTTGTTTTCTGGGTGCGTCTAGTCGCTCGGAGTTATAGAGGTGCAGAGACATGCTCTTTGTCTGAGGACGGGGAAAACAGGCATGACATATAAATCTGGTACATATACAGGGAGAATGATGGCAACCAAAAAAAAAGTGGAACTCCACAAAAGTGTTATTTGAATATGTTTGTTATTTTACAAGCGGTCTCTAAGCACCTCTGCAAACACTCAATAAAGTCCCATCTCTTCTGCGATAAGGGAAAAGAAGGGGCACCTCCTTCCCACAATGCAATACTCAGGAGTAACCCACCGCCAAGATGGAAGACTGCTGTGTGCAAGTGGAAGAAGGAGCTCTTGATTAAGCAAGATTTTCGGAAAGTCTATTTGCATTCCATATTAAGGAGCTCTGGTATGTTGCAAAAGGGTTTGCAGTAAAGCTGCAGGTTCACTCTTGCAATTTTTTGTGCCTTCTGTACAGAATCATGTTTGGTTTACAACATTTTTCTTGCATATAAGAATTTGTTAGGTCTGAGATTCATAATAAAGAAAAAGTCACCCACGTCTATCCATCCCACACTCTATTAGGTGGCCCCTCATGTTCTTCTATCACCTCCACCACTTACCATGAGCTGGAAGAAGAACCAAGCTTGACTCAGAGCCGCTTCTCGCACTGGACTGGCGCTCACCACCCACTGTAGGGCCAGTTCTTCATGCAATAGCTAGACACAACAAGCAACGGTCAGCCAGAAGGAATAAACCCACCAACATAATCTGCTATTTAACATTTGTGCTCTACCTAGCTGTGTCACAATGACATATCTTACCATTTCTAACTGCAAGTAACATAGCTACCCCTATGTGTGTCACCTTTGGTAGGAGGGACAGGCTCCATGTCATATAGCTTCTCCTGGGTGGTGTCACCTTTGGTAGGAAGGACAGACTCCATGTCACATAGCTTCTCCTGGGTAGTGTCACACTGTGGTGGTGGGGGGACAGGCTCTATGTCATATGGCTCCTCCTGGGTGGTAGCACCCCGTGGTGGGAGGAGCAGATTTCATGTCACATAGCTCCTCCTGTCTGTATCTCCCTTTGGTAGGAGGGACAGATTTCATGTCACATAGCTCCTCCTAATAATATCAACCTCTGTTGGGAGGGACAGACTTCATTTCACATAGCACCCTCTATTTGTGTCATTCTGTGGTGGGGGGGGGACAGGCTATGTCACATAGCTCCTTCTGGGTGGTGTCACCCTGTGGGAGGAGGAGCAGAATCCATGGCACATAGCTTCTCCTGTCTGTGTCACTCTTTGGCAGTAGGGACAGACTATATCACATAGCTCCTTCTGGGTGGTGTCACCCTGTGGTGGGAGGAGCAGACTCCATGTCACATAAATTCTCCTGTCTGTGTCACCCTATGGTGGGGGGGAACAGACTCTGTGTAACATGGCTCCTCCTAGGAGGTGTCACCCTGTGGTGGGAGGAGCAGACTCCATGGCACATAGCTTCTCCTGTCTGTGTCACTCTTTGGCAGTAGGGACAGACTATGTCATAGAGCTTCTCCTGGGTGGTGTCACCCTGTGGTGGGAGAACAGATTCCATGTCACATAGCTCCCTACTGTTTGTGTCCCCCTGTTGTGGGAGTACATACTTCATTTCACCTAACACCTCCTGTCTATGTCACCCTGTGGTGGGAGGCGCACGCTCCATGTCACATAGCTCCCCCTGTTTGTGTCACCCTGTGGTGGTGGTGGTGGTGGTGGGGGGCAGGCTCTATGTCACCTAGCTCCTCCTGGGTGGGGTCACCCATTGGTGGGAGGAGCAGACTCCATGCCACATACCTTCTCCTGTCTGTGTCACCCTATGGTGTGGGGAACAGACTATGTAACATGGCTCCTCCTGGGTGGTGTCACTCTGTGGTGGGAGGAGCATAATCTATGTCACATAGTTTCTCCTGTGTCACTCTTTGGCAGTAGAGACAGACTATGTAATATAGCTTCTCCTGGGTGGTGACACCCTGTGGTGGGAGAATAGACTCCATGTCCCATAGCTCCCTACTGTCTGGGTCATCTTGATTTTTTGGGAGGGGGGGCTAGCAGACTTCATTTCATCGAACACCTCCTGTCTATGTTACCCTGTGGTGGGAGGCTCCATGTCACATAGCTCCCCCTGTCTGTGTCACCCTCTGGTGGAAAGGAATGATACATCTTACTGCTTGCCAGTAATACTTTTTAACATTCATTTAAACCTTAGGAAATTAAACATGAAAAACACAAATCATATTAGTACCAAGTAGAGTGTTAATAATAGGTAAGATAATGGATGAAGCTCACATGCAATCACTAGATATTACCTATAAACAAACGTGTTCTTTAATTGCCTGCAACCGGAAGCCAATTAGTTGCCAGGTGAGGATTTTTTTTTTTTTTTTTTAAATTTAGCTGCCCTGGCTACCTGGCTCCTGGACCTCTCCAATCCTAAATCAGCATCATTATAAAGACCTAATCTACAATAAACCATAACATGCATCAAACAGGGCGCAAATACCTTTTTAGCAGTGAGGCGAGGCTGGGTGGAGGACACTTCCCCCTCCACGTAGGTGGACATGCGATTTGGACTTCGCTCATTGTTCTATGGAGGAGTTAATAGGTGGCCGTAGAAGAGTTTGATGGTAAATGGAAGAAAAGGTGGAAGTGGGAAGCATGGAGGGGTTAGAAACAAGAAAGACAGATGAATGACAACCTATGACATGCAGAATAAACTACAGAAAAACTGAATCTAGATATAAAAGGGATCCTCAGAACAAATGAAAATCCTTTGCAATGCAGGGAGCTTTTTGCATTGAGGTGCTTTGTGTTAGGCCGCGTTCTTTTATTCTCAATGGCCTGTTAATGCACCTTAATGTTAGAAAAAATAAGTAAGTGTGCCATTTTTGTCTGTACAATGCATACGCACCAGTGCACCTTGGTGTGACATGACGCAGATGTGCTGCAGCATACTATAGATGTGCGCTGGAGTGTAACTATTTTTTTGGCACATTTTCCATTCTTTACAACTATAATGGATGCAATTAACATGCAATAACGCACAAAACTGCTACACATGCTCCATGCAGCACACACCTCTGACCTATCCCTATAGCAATGAATGGAAACTCTTACATTTTCATACACTAATATGGACAAGAGTAAGCAGGCCCCAGAGACTGCTGAGCCGAATATGAAAATGGTGTAGTTTCATCCATATGCAGGGGCGGACTGACCATTTGGAAACTCGAGCACTGCCCGAGGGCCCAGGGTCAGTAGGGGGCCCCATGAGATACCCCTGGTACCTTTTTTCATAGGCTTTTTTGAGTTTGGGCAAGGACACAGGGGCCCCATTGTCCCCTATTGCCCGGTGGCCCCATAAGTTGTCAGTCCGCCCCTGTCCATATGCAAGCTCATAAATACAACCTTAGTCTTTTTTTTTTTTTCCCCCGTGTGCAGTCCATATAATACATGATCACTGAGCTTACTGAACATACAACTCTTGGGGACCTAAAAGGTACATCTGAGGATAACCACGAAGGCTAGAAATGTCACAATGGCTTACAGATAAAGAAGGAGATGACTACACAGCTACAGGTGAAACAGGCGCAGAGGGCATGCAGAGAGAGGCTGGCACATGCATAACACAAGATAGGGGAAGTGCCACCTGTCTGAGCTCCGTGTTGGAGCTGGGTTGGGTCCGGCGCTGCACAGATTTCGGACCGCCTGGACAGTAAGCAGAATTCACCCAAGAGTGAGAGCGATCAATACCCTGCAGGAGACAGAATGCCCGGGAAAATAAAGGGGTGAGGACCCGCAAAGAACCCAACACAATGATCATTGGAAGAGGAGAAAACAAACCGAGGACATAAATCCAGAAGAGACAAAGCTCAGCTAGTGAAAGAGGCTCAGGATATAAAAAGGCATATAAATACATTAGTACAGAAAAGAGACAAATATTTGTATGCAAGTATTAAGTATTGTAGGGAAAACAATAAAAGGCACATAAACATCAATTTATGCAAGTTTGCTTTGCGGGTGATCCTGTTTGCCTTTTCCCACACAGCATGCTTCGAATGAAAAATCAAAGGAGCCAGCGGAAAATCGTTGGCTGAACAGCAGCTGTACCCAATACAATGTCCCAGCAGAGGGATTCATCCATCCGTACTATATAACACAGATGGAGGATTTTTTATTTATTTTTCTTTTCTACATTTCTCTATCAACTACTAATTTTCCTAACATATAATCTGGTTACCTCCAGGATGGTAGACTTAAAAATTCCCACTGTTTATGGACTGTTCACAAGTGTAATAAAAGCGCCACACTCTTAATACTTTAAAGCAGCAATTCCACCTCAAAGAAACCAAATAAATTTCTTAGTGCTATAACTTAAATAAAGGAATGCGCTAAAACCACAAACTATTCCTAATTTAGTGTAGAAACATTAGTGCAAAAGATATATATATATCTATTCTCAATTAATATAAAAAAAATCCTTTTCAAATTCAAGTGCTCTCAAAGAAATTGTGGTGGATTTTGGCACAATTTCTTTGAGAGCACTTGAATTTGAAAAGGATTTGTTTGGACATTTGAAGAAATTCAAAATTGGACAATTTTTATATTCACAATATTTAATTATGTAAATTACTTATGCACTAAAAAATAGTTTTGCACATAATTTTGATATTAATTGAGAATAGATATATATATCTTTTGCACTAATGTTTCTACACTAAATTAGGAATAGTTTGTGGTTTTAGCACATTCCTTTATTTAAGTTTATGGATTGTTGCCGATTTTCTTTTTAATAGGTTTTTTTTAGAAAATCGCTCATTTCAACAAAATTTGTCCTTTTGGAATCTAAAACTTTTCAGTATATGATTTTTTTTTTCCCAATATCACATCGAAGACATTGGTGATCACCAGTACCTAAACTTTCTCCCACCACAATCTCAGACAATCCCCATTTGTAATTACCAGGTCTAGAATATGATCCTTTATTTATTTATTTTTTTACTATTTTACCCTTTTGATGCCTTCAACATATCTCTGCTCCTTGATAAATAAATAATGCAGCGCTGAAAATTCATAAAGTGACTGATGCATCAAATGTGAGCGCTAAATTGTGCTAAAGTGATCACAATGTAAATCAAGTGTACCGTCATGAACGGACGTAATAAATAGTGACTTATAAAACCATCGTGACTTCAGTGTGTAATTACTGAAATTATTCACATATAAAAAAAAATAGAAAAAACATATAACAGTCCAATTTTTCCGTGAAATCCGTGCACGTGACTTCCGCGATAAGGATCATTAGTGTGAAGGCCGGCGGCCATCTTTGTCCCTGTAAGTTTGTGCTGACAGCTGTTTGTGGATTCATCCTTTTCATACCAATAAAATACTACACTATCAGCACTTTATTGTTTTGTGGCTTGTGTTTAACGAGCCTTTTAAGGTGGAAACATCCTCTTTTGAGTTATTTTGTCCGGTGGTGAAGAAGTATCGAGGAGCCTGTATACTGAGAGGGTCCTGTGAGTGAGGTCTGGAGTTATGCCTTGTATGCTGTCTGTGTTTCAGATGATTCCTATTCCTTACCTGAACCCAGATGACCACAGAGGATAATATATACACATGTGCATTAATATTGCGCTTCTGGTGAGTGCAATCACACTACTGATCTTTATCACGGAAGTCACGTGCACGGATTTCACGGAAAAATTGGACCGTTATAGGTTTTTTTCCATATTTTATTTATATGTCAATTTCAGTAATTATACACTGAAGTCACGATGGTTTTATAAGTCACAATTACGTCAGTTCACGACGGTACACTTGATTTACACTGTGATCACTTTAACGCAATTTAGCGCTCACATTTGATGCAACGGTCACTTTATGAATTTTCAGCGCCTCATTATTTATTTATCAAGCTGTTCTGAGGATACAGAGGTTCATCCTGAATGATAGCTGCTATTGTTTAACCAGGCGTTCGCTTATTACCATTTTCTTATATCTCTGCTCCTGCTAGTAAGTTTAAAAACTCCAGTTAATAGCATGTCCCCCAAAATTAAAACCTCCCTGATAATTGTCATTTCACTTATCTTGCCAATCAACAGGATATCATAATCAGGGATGAGCTCAGTTGGGTTCAGACACGAGCCCAAACCCTCCTGAGCGATCCTGCTGTCAAAGCACACAACTATTATTAAGCGGCAGAGGAATTCCCTGCCCCACAGCCACATGTATACATGCCCTTTGCATATGGTGAGGCTTTTGGGCGGGGAGTGTTTCTGCAGCTTTGACAGCTTCCTGGTGGGATAGCTCATGTGGGTTTGGGCTCATGTCCGAACACACCTGAGCTCATCCCTATTCAATATCCTCAGCCTGACCTGAAGGCCTATAAACTAATTCTAAGGAAAGGCCCATCTCTGGTTTGTTTCTTCATTTGTGTTCATAACCACTTGCCGTCCGGCCGCTGTATATAAACGGCTGGACGGTGGCAGTCCAGGGGCAGGTTGCCCTTCATAATCGGCGCCCGCCATTTTGGACTGGGAGCGCACAACACTGCGATCTGCTGCCCGCTGTGTCCTTCAGACACAGTGGAACACCGATCGTCATACGGGACCTCTGTGCGAGGTCCTGATCATGTGATCACTGATTGGACAATCAGTGATCACATGCAGAGTAGTAAGCAAGATGTCACTTCTGACATCATTGCTTACTACGTGTGAAATCTGTGAATGATCACAGAAGTCACATGGTACAAGGCTATTCACAACAGCCTTGTACCATGTGACAAGCTGTGACCAATCACAGCTCACACAGTAGTTCTCAATGGCTGCAAGAATGCAGCCAGAAAGAAGGAAAAATGATTGCTTTACTAAGTATGCCATTCTAGACATAAATGGCAACTCCACTTCCCTCATTCTTACTCTGTTTCCTATAAGTGTGTACCCTGGTATAGTTATTTCCCAGTCATTTGAATCCCTGAACCATGTTGCTGTCCTAGTAATCCCCCAACATAACAGGACACAGCTCACGAAGCTTGGAACATTAGCACACATGAAGTGAAAACACTGCTATCTACAGCTCGATTTTTAAAAACCAAGGAAAGAAAAAGCCAAACAGACGGGATTTTCAATGCAGAAGAGACATACTATGTCTCTCCTGCATTAAAGTCCCTTACCTGTAGGAATAAGATGTAAAAAGGAAAAAGTGAGATATTGTCAAGAAAGTTTTGGATCCTTGTGGTCTCTGTTTTGTTTGATTACCATTTCTGTTAATTACGGGATCTGCGTATCCACGTTGTTCTATTTATGTGTAATCCTGCTGTTGCAGTAATGTCATTGTGGATTCTATCAGTACTGTTCCATTTTCTCTATTATCTTGACAATATAAGTTGTTTGGAGTAAAAAAAAAAAAGTAAAAAAAAAAAAGGCCCTTACCAGCCTGTACACCGAGTTGCGCGTGTGCAGTTCAGTGCACAATTTAAGCAACTGGGAGCTGAATGAAAACCTGCGAATGCGCAGGAATGATATTCTCTTGGTGCAGCCAATGAAAAGGACTACAGATCAATACCCAGAAGCCGCCGGGCTGAAGTTGTCAACTCAAACGACATACATCCACCATTTCCTGCGCTCAGGGGCTCAGATCAGAGGAACGATGTTAATGATGATATAGTATGTTCATCCAATACTGATCAAGGGTTGTGCAGCTCTGTCATGAAGCTGGGGAAGCTTGGTATAAACTGTAGCGGAGAACAAAAGAAAGAGTGCAACAACCTTGCGCATTACCTCAGTAAACAGTAGATGAATTTATTAATAAAATATACTCACAAGAATAGCAGTAAAATAGGCATATAATAACCATAGCCAACACAGGGTTACAGGTCACGTACAAGTTGCATCCAAAGGGGAGATAAACTCTTGTTCAAGAGAACGTATTTCGAAGGGTGATCCCTTCTTCATCAGAGCTGGATAAATACCGTATTTTTCGCCGTATAAGACGCACTTTTTCTTCCCCAAAACTGGGGGGGAAAAGTTGGTGCGTCTTATACGACGAATAGAGAGAGAATCCGTCAGGCGCGGCCACGGCCGTAGGAAGGGCCGCGGCTTTGGCCTATCTCTGGAGCGGTCGGCCATCTTAGTACACCCGGCGGTGCGCGCTGACGTCATCACCCCCTCTGCTCGTGGATCAGCCCTGAAGACCGGAACGGCGCGGGAACACGGCGAGAGGAACGCGCGGAGCAAAGGTAAGTGAATTGACACAATATGGGGAATGAATTACTATAGGGGGGATGAATTACTATGGGGGATGAATTACTATATGGGGGATGAATTACTATGGGGGATGAATTACTATATGGGGGATGAATTACTATATGGGGGATGAATTACTATAGGGGGGATGAATTACTATAGGGGGGATGAATTACTATATGGGGGATGAATTACTATAGGGGGGATTAATTACTATGGGGGATGAATTACTATAGGGGGGATGAATTACTATATGGGGGATGAATTACTATATGGGGGATGAATTACTATATGTATTGGGTTCAGAATCTTTTTTTTCTAGGTTTTCCTCCTTTAAAATTGGGTGCGTCTTATATTCCGGAGCGTCTTATATGGCGAAAAATACGGTAGATAAAAATCATCAATTTAGGTTCAGTCCCATGGCTGGGAGGCATTCAGCCACTAAGTGTCAGTGTTTTAACAGGCTGAAACACTGGCACTTAGAGGCATTCAGCCACGGGACTGAACCTAAATTGATGATTTTTATGTATTTATCCAGCTCTGATGAAGAAGGGATCACCCTTAGAAACAAGTTAGCTTGAACAAGAGTTTTTCTACTCTTCGGATGGAACTTGTACATGACCTGTAACCCTGTGTTGGCTATGGCTATTATATGCCTATTTTACTGCTATTCTTGTGAGTATATTTTATTAATAAATTCATCTACTGTTTACTGAGGTAATGCGCAAGGTTGGTGTGCTCTTTCTTTTGTTCTCTGCTGAAAATGTCAGCTGCTGGGAGGGAGCTCTGGGATACCGCAGTGCTGGAGAAAAGGCACGTAGAGCTCTACTTTAACTACATTACCCACCCCATCAGCTAAGCCCCTAACATTTGTTTTCACCTGCTGGATAAAGAAATGTTCCTTACCAATTAAATTTCTGCCCCCATTTCTCCGTTGAAATGCATGTTCAAAAAGCTCTAAATTCATTACTAAGTAGTCCAGTGCCCTCGTGTGAAGAAATAACTACATCTTAGGATGGCTGCTGTTTGGAGGATACAGCCTGCAAAGGTAAGTAACAAGCTACCTTCAAATATTTCATACCATTGGGGATAATAAATGAGGATGGAATAAAAATCGCTATCTTGTGCCTGTGGGTAGCCTTAGATTTCAGTAAACAGAAAACCATCCAGCAGAAGACACAGGAACACATTTCACAGCCTAAGAGTTTTGACAGCATTAGATAAACGAAACGTACCTTCCCTCCCATGATCTTCTGCACCTCCTCATCATCCGCTGACCCAGGAGTGCTGGTCAGATCAGGGTTACTGTTACTAATGCTGCGGCAGCGGGACAGGTTGAGGCTGCTTGGTCGCCCGGTGGCACGGGAGAGGGTTGCTGAATGGACAGCAGATGAGGCTGAAGCATTGGCCAGAGCTGACAAACAACAAAAAAATGAAAAGTAATAAGTAAACTTGAGACGTGATTCTTGTGAGCTACTATGGTGTAACTTATAAAAGATATATATTGTCTTTTATTAAGTGAATATATAAAATTAAAAAATCAGTAAATTATTAAATGAACTGAGTGAAATATGTGCAGAAATAAAGAATATTAAATAAACTGGTGTGTGATATATTTAAATAAATGAGTGGGTCACCTACACTATACACACACCCATACAGGTGTGTCACTATAAATAAATCAAAATACAAACGTGTCACGCTCCACTAATAAATATATATATGTATATATATATATATATATATATATATAAAAAATTAATTAATTAAATAAAGTAAATCCCCTGATGAAGCCACGTGACCCAGTGGCGTAACACGTAGGGGAGGGGCTCTGACGTCACAACGCTTAAAGGCAACTAAACGGCAAGTATATTGGAGTGTGGCAAACACATTGAGGATTCTGTAGTTTTGCACAAAAAGCGATTTTAATATATATTTCATGTGAGTGCACTACATTTAATAAATATTTTAAAAAGAAGATAATTGACTATATTCTATTCTTTAATTACATGGCACTTATGCATATGGAGAGAAAAATCAGAAGGGAGTGAAGAGATCATCTAGTGGGAAGAGGGATAACTCCATCCATCCATCCGCCTCCAGGAAATAGGTCTCTAGGAAGCAGCGAGACCCTCTGATGGGAAAAGGGAAACACTCCACTCACCCATCTGGGAAACAGGGATACATTTATCTACTCATCTCGGAGTCAATTTAAAGGGACACAAGCTGTTGTGACCTTACCTAACGGTTTGGTCATATACGTTAGGTGAGAGCACAACCGGTGAAGGAGCACACAAAATGAAGATTGGTGGACTATATGATACCTATTGTTTACAAATGTGAAACACACACCATAGTCACGGATTATTTAAAGACAAGCAAGCAACATCAGTAGGATTGCAATATCATGCTGCTGACTAATATTGGACTCGCTCATGTTACTTTATTAATTTAAATAAATATATTTTATATATATATATATATATATATATATATATAGCCAATTGTGCATGTTTATATTTCACATTTTATTTTTTTATTAGTGGAGCGCGACACGTTTGTATTTTGATTCAATAATAAGTAAACCTGCCCAGGATCAAGCCTGGAAAGCATTGCAGGGCTCCAGCAGACTGTCAGTGTAAGCTGTCTGCCCGTACCTCATATGGACAGGCAGTTACACAATGACAGGAAGAATCAATGAACTACAAGAGGGCTCAACAGCTTCCTGGTAGATCATTGAGAACTACAAGCTGTCATCCGCAAAGGCTGTTAGTACTTGTAGTTCATTCATTCACAGAACTCTTTTCAAATTGTGACAGCGGGTGCAGGGAGAAGATCCCCGTGGCCTGCTTTCACAGGAAGGAAATCAGGGAGCGGCGGCAGGAAGATGTTACATGTTCCACCCTAAAAACAGTTGGAACATGTAACATGTTCACAAAGGTGAAATTATCCTTTAAAGAAAGATTTCAGGTTGCTACACCAGCAGTATTTTAACAGTCAAGGGGCAAGAGGGATACAAACTCATCCTCAAATGAGTCAATTAAATGCCGAGAAGCTGAGCACTGAGAGAAATACTAGGGCAGTACTGACAGCACAGAGAAATACTAGGGCAGTACTGACAGCACAGAGAAATACTAGGGCAGTACTGACAGCACAGAGAAATACTAGGGCAGTACTGACAGCACAGAGACAAATACTAGGGCAGTACTGACAGCACTGAGAGAAACACTAGGGCAGTACTCAATACTTTGATCATGTTTTCTGTTTTGTAGCAGGGGAAAGGATCAGGCTTGTGTGACGATGAAGAGAGAAAAAAGGAGGTGACAAAAACAACAATAATCTGCACTTAGTTTTTGGCGCCTCCTTTTTTCTCTCTTTATTTCTGCACACAGAGTTGGCCTCGCTCTATAGGACGGCAGCCATTAACCTCCAAACACGCCATTATATGGAGACTCTTTATGGACTTTATTGATTTTACCATTTGTGTGCCTATACCACTTATGGTTTTCTGCTAGTTCATGTTGAAATATACCAACTACCTTATCCTAATTCCCCAAATTCCCCCCCCCTTCCTTTTTCCCCTCCCCTATTCCTTCTACTGTATTGGGGAGTACCTATGCGCTGGGCGCCAGATCTTTTTGTTTTTATTGTGTGACGATGAGCGCATGAGACGGCAACAGATCATGAAGGGCAAACAACCCCCTAAAACTAGATGCACGTTACAGTCTGACTGTACAATCTGCATTAGACTTACCAATACAGTGGGGCAAAAAAGTATTTAGTCAGCCACCAATTGTGCAAGTTCTCCCACTTAAAAAGATGAGAGAGGCCTGTAATTGGCATCATAGGTAGACCTCAACTATGAGAGACAAAATGAGAAAAAAAATCCAGACAATCACATTGGCTGATTTGGAAAGAATTCATTTGCAAATAATGGTGGAAAATAAGTATTTGGTCAATATGAAAAGTTCATCTCAATACTTTGTTATATATCCTTTGTTGGCAATGACAGAGGTCAGACGTTTCCTGTAAGTCTTCACAAGGTTGGCACACACTGTTGCTGGTATGTTGGCCCATCCTCCATGCAGATCTCCTCTAGAGCAGTGATGTTTTGAGGCTGTCGCTGGGCAACACGGACTTTCAACTCCCTCCAAAGGAGGGGTTGAGATCTGGAGACTGTTTTCTATGGGGTTGAGATCTGGAGACTGGCTGGCCCACTCCAGGACCTTGAAATGCTTCTTACGAAGCCACTCCTTCATTGCCCGGGCGGTATGTTTGGGATCATTGTCACGTTGGAAGACCCAGCCACGTTTCATCTTCAATGCCCTTGCTGATGGAAGGAGGTTTGCACTCAAAATCTCACTATACATGGCCCCATTCATTCTGTCCTGTACATGGATCAGTCGTCCTGGTCCCTTTGCGGAGAAACAGCCCCAAAGCATGATGTTGCCACCCCCATGCTTCACAGTAGGTATGGTGTTGTTTGGATGCAACTCAGCATTCTCTCTCCTCCAAACATGACGAGTTGTGTTTCTACCAAACCGTTCTATTTTGGTTTCATCTGACCATATGACATTCTCCCAATCCTCTTCTGGATCATCCAAATGCTCTCTAGCAAACTTCAGATGGGCCCGGACATGTACTGGCTTAAGCAGGGGGACACGTCTGGCACTGCAGGATCTGAGTCCCTGGCGGCGTAGTGTGTTACTGATGGTAGCCTTTGTTACGTTGGTCCCAGCTGTCTGCAGGTCATTCACTAGGTCCCCCCGTGTGGTCCTGGGATTTTTGCTCACCGATCTTGTGATCATTTTGACCCCATGGGGTGAGATCCTGCGTGAAGCCCCAGATCGAGGAAGATTATCAGCGGTCTTGTATGTCTTCCATTTTCTAATTATTGCTCACACAGTTGATTTGTTCACACCAAGCTGCTTGCCTTTTGCAGATACAGTCTTCCCAGCCTGGTGCAGGTCTACAATTTTGTTTCTGGTGTTCTTCGACAGCTCTTTAGTCTTCACCATAGTGGAGTTTGGAGTGTGACTGTTTGAGGTTGTGGACAGGTGTCTTTTATACTGATAACAAGTTCAAACAGGTGCCATTGATACAGGTAATGAGTGCAGGACAGAGGAGCCTCTTAAAGAAGAAGGTACAGGTCTGTGAGAGCCAGAAATCTTGCTTGTTTGTAGGTGACCAAATACTTATTTTCCACCATAATTTGCAAATAAATTCTTTCCAGATCAGCCAATGTGATTGTCTGGATTTTTTTTCTCATTTTGTCTCTCATAGTTGAGGTCTACCTATGATGCCAATTACAGGCCTCTCTCATCTTTTTAAGTGGGAGAACTTGCACAATTGGTGGCTGACTAAATACTTTTTTGCCCCACTGTAACTATGCAGTGTGGGGGGCCAACTGTTTGGATGCAAGTGGAATGGAATGTTTAGTTAAGCCCCCATACTACATAGCTGTTAATAAACGTAAATGAGATTGTGTAATCATATTATAAAGTGTGAGGCCAGCTATGAACTGACAGAACTGTGCAATACAACAGCCCAGATGAACTCATATTGCTGTACCCTCCCAATTCTGATTTCCGATTCCGCCTCTACAGCAGAAAGGTAAAACAAATAAATATTCCATAGAGTTATATTGGCTTTTTTTAAAACACATATAGTGAAAACTTAAATTTTCAGCTAAACAAAGCTAACTATTGATGAGTGCAGTGCAGTACAACGTTCTAACCTGTAGATAGCAGTTTGGCACCTACAGGGCTGCAGGGTTTTCAGGTTTTTGTTTTTTTTTGACAAATAAAGTCTGTCACCCATCATATTTCATTAACTGCAATAACCTTTTAACAAACTTCCTGAAGCTATAACATGGATAATCATCATCAGCAACCTCCAAGTCCCATCAATTCAGTGACATATGGCATTTCAAGCAGCACTGCTGCTGACACTCACAGCTGTGCAGCTGGGCCGGCATGTCGCTGGGCAGGTGGAAGGCATAGTGGAGATAAGACGCCAGGAGAGCATTCCTGCCATGCTGGTCCATAGAGGATTCCAGAGTGCGATGAATCTGGCTTACCAGTAGAGCCACCACCTCAAAAGCTACCCGACCCAAATTCACTGTAAGAGAAGAAAAAAAAAAATTAATCAATGGGAAAGGAAAGAGGACACTATATAGGTCTAAGTTATTCTGCCCTGGCAGGGAAAACGACAGCTTCTCTTTACTGTCAGCCCACACAGCTACTAATGTATATATTACCTTCGCTCCCTCACTGCTCTATATTGGTAAAGTGTCATACCTAGTACCTCCAGGTATGGGGGAACATGTGACTCGCTATCATTCCATCCATGTTATAGTACTAGTGCTAGGTGACTGATCACTCAGACACAGCACTGTCAGATGAGCGCAGTCCTTAGTCCAGGCCCAAGTCTAGGCTTGAAGCTTTCACAGGACTTCTCATGTAGCTCCTGCAGGTGACTGCAGGAGGAACGAAAGAAAGGCAAGTATATGAAGCTGGTGGAGCTGTTATTAAAGTGAACCTGTTGCTTTGTGATGCATGGGCAAAGTGCATGTTACCTTTAAGTATCAGCACCGTCAAAGAGACACGGGGGGTGATTTACTAAAATCTGGTGCAGCTCTGCATAGTAACCAATCAGCTTCCACGTTTTATAGCCAAAGCCTAATTGAACAAGCTGAAGTTAGAAGCCGATTGGCTACCATGCACAGCTACACCAGATTCTGAGTGCTCCAGTTTTAGTAAATCTACCCCACCGTTACCTTGCCTATGCAGGGCAAAATGGTAGTGTCTCAGAAAAGACCTTAATGGACCTCCATACAATCAACTTGCCAGTAAGCTCTTGCTACTACTGTGATGGATATGGTAAAATGCTTATTTCGTTTCCTATTGAATATATACAGTCAGGTCCATAAATATTGGGATATCGACACAATTCTAACATTTTTGGCTCTATACACCACCACAATGGATTTGAAATGAAATGAACAAGATGTGCTTTAACTGCAGACTGTCAGCTTTAATTTGAGGGTATTTACATCCAAATCAGGTGAACAGTGTAGGAATTACAACAGTTTGCATATGTGCCTCCCACTTATTAAGGGACCAAAAGTAATGGGACAATTGGCTTCTCAGCTGTTCCATGGCCAGGTGTGTGTTATTCCCTCATTATCCCAATTACAATGAGCAGATAAAAGGTCCAGAGTTCATTTCAAGTGTGCTATTTGCATTTGGAATCTGTTGCTGTCAACTCTCAAGATGAGATCCAAAGAGCTGTCATTATCAGTAAAGCAAGCCATCATTAGGCTGAAAAAACAAAACAAACCCATCAGAGAGATAGCAAAAACATTAGGCGTGGCCAAAACAACTGTTTGGAACATTCTTAAAAAGAAGGAACGCACCGGTGAGCTCAGCAACACCAAAGACCCGGAAGACCACGGAAACAACTGTGGTGGATGACCGAAGAATTCTTTCCCTGGTGAAGAAAACACCCTTCACAACAGTTGGCCAGATCAAGAACACTCTCCAGGAGGTGCGTGTATGTGTGTCAAAGTCAACAATCAAGAGAAGACTTCACCAGAGTGAATACAGAGGGTTCCCCACAAGATGTAAACCATTGGTGAGCCTCAAAAACAAGAAGGCCAGATTAGAGTTTGCCAAACGACATCTAAAAAAGCCTTCACAGTTCTGGAACAACATCCTATGGACAGATGAGACCAAGATCAACTTGTACCAGAGTGATGGGAAGAGAAGAGTATGGAGAAGGAAAGGAACTGCTCATGATCCTAAGCATACCACCTCATCAGTGAAGCATGGTGATGGTAGTGTCATGGCGTGGGCATGTATGGCTGCCAATGGAACTGGTTCTCTTGTATTTATTGATGATGTGAATGCTGACAAAAGCAGCAGGATGAATTCTGAAGTGTTTCGGGTAATATTATCTGCTCATATTCAGCCAAATGCTTCAGAACTCATTGGACGCCGCTTCACAGTGCAGATGGACAATGACTCAAAAGCATACCGCAAAAGCAACCAAAGAGTTTTTTAAGGGAAAGAAGTGGAATGTTATGCAATGGCCAAGTCAATCACCTGACCTGAATCCGATTGAGCATGCATTTCACTTGCTGAAGACAAAACTGAAGGGAAAATGCCCCAAGAACAAGCAGGAACTGAAGACAGTTGCAGTAGAGGCCTGGCAGAGCATCACCAGGGATGAAACCCAGCGTCTGGTGATATCTATGCGTTCCAAACTTCGGCCTGTAATTGACTGCAAAGGATTTGCAACCTAGTATTAAAAAGTGAAAGTTTGATTTATGATTATTATTCTGTCCCATTACTTTTGGTCCCTTAACAAGTGGGAGGCACATATGCAAACTGTTGTAATTCCTACACCGTTCACCTGATTTGGATGTAAATACCCTCAAATTAAAGCTGACAGTCTGCAGTTAAAGCACATCTTGTTAGTTTCATTTCACATCCATTGTGGTTGTGTCTAGAGCCAAAAATGTTAGAATTGTGTCGATGTCCCAATATTTATGGACCTGACTGTATATATATATATATATATATATATATATATATATATATACACACACACACACACACACACACACACACGTTTTTCTACACATTTTTATACATATTTACTTTTATACGTTAATACTATTTCTTTCTTCATATTTCTAAATGTTTAGTATGAATACAAATGTTGTGTGTATATTTTCTGCCTGCTGGGCTTTGTGGTACTTTAAGAAATCCTTGCTTAAGAAATGTCTGCTCACACGCACCGACCCCCCCTCCCATCGTGCCAACGAGAGACAAAGGAATGTTTTTCTTTCTATAGATAAGGCTTGGAAGAAGATCACACCTATAGTATGAAGCAGATTGTTTTTGTGTGGAAATGACCAATCAAAGACTGATATAATGCTTATGCTGTTCTCACATGACTCTTGCATCATTTTGCATATATAAGCTCACTTTCTCATTATAATAAACTAGAAGTGTTCATCGACTGAACTTGTGTGTCAGCGTGAGTCTCTTCCAGTGTGCGCACATTCCAAAGCTAGAATGATTAATTTGGACAGAAGCAGATAATCAATGGACATTTTTAGTCCTTATCTAATTCACTACTACTACTTTTTTTCTGCTGCCTGCAGTAGTAAAAGCTGAGCTGGCGACCAGGGAGGTGGTGATGTCACTTCCCTGGTCATGGCAGTGCCCAGGCCTAGCAGCTGGCTGCTTGACCTCTGCACGGTCACATGCTCCTATATAGAAACAGGTGTGTAAGCATTTCTAACTTCCCACCTTCTGGCTCAGCCCGATGCTCAGACTCAAAGGTTGCCAATGCATGTCATGACTAAGCCCTGATGGTCAAAATGCATTGGCTGTTTTACAGTTGTCATATAGGTTTTGTAAAAGAACCTAAGTCAAGGTGTTATTCCAGTTTGTATCCCAGCGGGGAGATGGAGAAAATGAGCAAAAGTGTCTGTTTAGTATAGCTGGGAAGTTTTTTGTGAGCTTTATGGTGTTGGCATGGCTATTTATATCAGTTTACAGCACTAATATAAAGTAGCATTTTAGTTACATTTGTGGTTTTTGAAAGGCCTCCCCCACTGACCTGCTAATGAACTTGTGGGACTGGTTTATGAGCTCATTGCAGGAAGCTCACTACAGGAAATGAGGTAGCAGGGAGAGGGGGAGGGAAGGATGACTTTGAACAAGCCATGTGCTAACAAAGGACACAGTGGTTTTGAGACTTTGGAGGAGACAGATATTTTGTGCTGGACTCAGGAGCAGCAAGGATCCATCAGAAGATTCCATCACCAGGTAACCCAGGTTAAGTAATTGATTTGTATACTTATGCCTATCACATACATGGTCCATGCTTATTTGTTGGGAAAGATATTATTATTATTATTATTATACAGTATTTATAAAGCACCAATATTTTGCTCAGCGCTGTACATTACAAAGGGGGACAGAACATGTGACAGAACAATACCAATACAATGCAAAACATGAGGGGATTGAGGGCCCTGCTCTTTCGAGCTTACAATCTAGGAGGGAGGGGATGGTGGCACAGGAGGAGAACGCTGTGGGGGATGAAGTGGTAGGAAGAGTGGAGGAGGTCGGCAAGTTAGCAGGGGGTGGGGTAGGCTTCCCTGAAGAGATGGGTTTTCAGGGTGCGCCTAAAGGAGAGGAGAGTAGGTGATAAGCTGATGGGTTGGGGCAGGGAGTTCCAGAGGATGGGTGACACCCTGGAGAAGTCCTGGAGGTGGGCATGGGAGGAGACCAGGGAACTAGAGAGAAGGAGGTCTTGTGAGGAGCGGAGTGTGCGTGCTGGGCGGTACTTGGATATTAGGTCAGTGATGTAGTTCGGGGCAGTATGGTGGACAGCTTTGTACGTCAGTGTTAGGATTTTGAATTTGATCCGTTGCGCAATCGGAAGCCAGTGGAGGGATTGGCAGAGGGGGGTGGCGGAGACAGAGTGGTTGGAAAGGTGAATGAGTCTGGCAGCCGTAGACAGACACCAAGCAAAACATTATATTGCTTTTCCCCCATTGTGGAAATTTCTCCTCACTTCCTGTCCTGGTGACACTTTGTACGTTATAAGGAGTCACCAAGACAGAAATTTATACCTAGGTTCTAAAGAATTAATTTTTAACTGAAATTAAAAAAGAAAAAAAAACCTTTTCAATAGAGTTGCAGTTTGTGAAGGGTCTAAGGGTCCAGCATGTGTGCAAAACCGTAATTTTCCTGCCAATATTGCTTCTACCTCTTAAAACTAGGCGTCAGCCTGCTAGTCACAATGGGGAAACCTGCGAAACCCAAACAAGTTAGATGAACTATAGCAGTAAGAAGAGGACACTCTTGGAGGAGTTTCTTGTGGGTTACAAAGACAAGTCTCTTTATCCACAGCTTGCACCATTACCCTCTACCTAAAAACCTACAACTCTTGTTGAAAGCCTTCTTTAAAGCAGAAAACAAAGGACTGGAGACAACAGAACTGCACTCACCAATCTGTCCTGCGATAACAGGGGGTCGGACAATGAGCAATATCAACTTGTCCAGCAGCTGGTGGCAGAAACAAACCGCTGGTCCAAGAGCAGCCATGCGTACGTTCCCCATGCTGCTCTTCAGCTCGGATTCCACATTACTTTCTGAAATGATGACGTCCTTCAGGCGGAATGGGAAGCTCTGCTCCTCCAAGACCTGAACCAGAGTGAAGAACTTGTCCAAGTGGGGGTCCTACACAGAGAGAGGAGGCATCCAGATAATCAGCTGCAAGCTCTGATACTTCTTAGTAAGCACAATGCTCTTGACCTGGACTGAGACTAGGAAATAATAGGATTTTAGTACTTACCTTAAAGCTAAACCCAAAAGGGGACGTTCCACTTTAAGGACTGCTCCCCCGCTCCCCATTAAGGACTGGCACCTTTGGGGGGCAGGGGGGAGCGGGTACCCGAATTTGACAGGTACCCGCTCCCACTTCTGGTCCGATCATCTAGGTGATCGCAAACGGAAGGTGTCCTCCCTTTCTCCCTGTAGTCTTCTTCTACAGGTCCCAGAAGACTACAGGATCATTCAAAAGGTGCAGCGCTTCTCGCGCATGCGCAGTGGGTATCCGGCTGTGAAGCCGCAAGCTGTCACAGCCAGGTGCCCACACTGAAGATGCCGGCCTCCTGGAATACAGGACGGCCGGTGAAATGGGCTGCGGGGGACACACCACGGGACCGAGGGACAGGTAAGTGGCTGTTTTTTTAAAAGTCAGCAGCTACAGTTTTTGCAGCTGCTGACTTTTATATCTGACAGGGTGAGTGGAACTCCGCTTTAAAATCCTTTTCTTGGGGTCCACTGAGGAACACGGGAAGTCTTAAAGTGGTTGTAAGGCTGAAGATTTTTGCCTTCATGTATTCTACACACAAAAGGTATAAAGCCTTCTGTGCGCATTTCCCCTCACAGACCCCCTAATACTCACCTGAGCCCCCTCTTGATCCAGAGATGTGCATGGGAGTCTTGGGTGTCTCGGTCTCTCTCTCTCCACATTGGCTAATATACAGCAGGAGGAGCCATTGGCTCCCACTGCTGTCAATCACAGCCAGTGAGAAAATGAGGAGAGAGTGTTGGGCGGGGCCAAACTTGAGGCTCTGTGGGGTTGATTTACTGAAGGCAAAACAGACTGTGCACTTTGCAAAGTGCAGTTGCTCCAGAGCTTAGTAAATCTAAAGCTGCACTTTGGAAAGAATACACAATCACGTGCAAGGAAAAAAAAAAGATTTTTTGCTTGCACATGATTGGATAATGGAAATCAGCAGAACTTCTGCTCATCTGCTAAACTATGGATCATCTGTTCTTGCAAATTGCAGTCTATTTGCCTTTAGTAAATCAACCCCTATGTGTCTTATCAATGAATAGAGCGGGGCTCGGGAGCAAGCACACACCAGTACCCCCATAGCAAACGGCTTACTTTTGGGGGCATTGGTCAAGGGGGAGGAGCCAGGAGCACCAGCAGGGGACCCAAGAAGAAGAGGATCGGGGCTGCTCTGTGCAAAACTATTGCACAGAGCAGGTAAGTAGAGCATGTTTGTTATTTTAAAAAAATCAAAAAAACTTTAAAAATCACTTTAAATCTTTGGCATATACTGCCACTTATAGGGAAAACTATGGGTTTTTGGTGGAGACTGCAAGTGGCCATGTCAATGCACATTACACAGGCGTGTAGTACTGTTGATTTATCAGGAAACCCACTCTAAGAAATGCCATGTAGCCATGGCTGGAGCAAATGTAGACAGAACATGGATGCAGCAGTTAAATACCGTTGGGATGCAACAAAGATGAAAAAAAAGTATTTTAAAAAAAAAAAAAAAAGGAACTTCTTAGGATACACAGAGCTATAGCATTCAGTTTGGGGTTACAACTCTAACTGAATTTTCTTGTGTGAAAGGGCTGGCAAATCTATTGTCCAGCCAATGGCATATTGCTCCTCTAAGATATCAAGAACTCATATACACTAGCGGCAGCCCCTGCCACCTCTCTGAAAAACAATCAGTAGTGTATCACTCTTTAGAGGAAAAAAATGTACTTCCTCACTGCCTGTTTTAACCCTGAAATGACCGCACTACACCTGCGTGCATACCACATGATTGCAGGGTGGTTATGGTGCGGCCTCATTTACTTCAACAGGTTGAGCTCGGCTTGAGGTACCGCCTGCTGAACACAACAGGGGTTATAATTCTTGCCACAGCCGTGAAAAATGTGAAAAAAAAACAAAAATTAAATTATTATTATTTTCACCAAAGAAATGTAGCAGAATACATTTTGACCTAAATTTATGCAGAAATGTTATTTATTTGCAAACTTTTATAACAGAAACGAAGAAAAGTGTTTTTTTTTCAAAAGTTTCAGGTGTTTTTTGTTTAATTTAGCAAAAAATAAAAAAACTCAGTGGTGATTAACCTCCCTGGCGGTATTCCCGAGTGTAGCTCGGGGTAAAGTTTCAGTACCAAAAGCGGTAACCCCGAGCTACACTCAGGCTTACCATGCGGCGTTGCTCCGGGATCTCTTCTGCACTTACCTTGTCCTTCGCTCCCGCGATGGGTCCCCTGCAGCGTCCCCGGCCATCTCCTCCGGCCGATGCCGGCATCTGGCTTCCGTGTTCCGGTCCCTGTGACGTCGGGACGTACGGGCGCCGGGACCGGCGGGAAATTTGAACATTTAAAAAAAATTCCTTTTTTTTAAATTATTATTTCATAGCAAAACATTACTGTATCAAACCATTTCACATACATTTTGTCCCTACTGCTTTGTCCTGTGCCCTGCCTGCATTTTTACTGTTCTTTCTGCCTGGAAACTTAGAAAGGTCCACGGCCTCCAAAAAGCGTCCCTTTAGGTCAAAAGCGGTTTTAGACCGGCTAGAGAACAGCGATAGTAAATCAGAACCACTTGCAGAATTGAGTGATGATTCGTGGGGAAATTTGTCATCAGACACTGAAAACGATTTTGCGACTTTGCTCAGTGATGTGTGAACTTGGCGCTCTATTTCAAATTTCAGTGTTTTTGCTTTGATTATATTATTGAATTAAATTTATTATATTAATTTTTATGAGTATTTATTAAATTATAATTTATGATTTTGTGTTTCAAGTTTTATCATATCCGGAATGTTTACTAGACTCTTGTTCGGACAGATTTCAGGGAGTTATTCCTAAATTACAGGTCTACAATAAAAAAAATACATATTTCCATGCAAAAAAATGGTACCGCTTTTGGTACAAAATTCCTGACATAATCATACCGCCAGGGAGGTTAAAGACCACCAAAAGAAAGCTCTATTTGTGTGCAAAAAAAATTAATAACAATTTCATGTGGGTACAGTGTTGCATGACTGCGCAATTATCATTCAAAGTGTGACAGCTCTGAAATCTGAAATTTGGCGTGGGCAGGAAGGGGGTATAAGTGTCCGGTACTGAAGTGGTTAATGACTTAATGACATTGACATTAAATGACATTATATTAGATTATAGTGACATGGTTTGGACCTGCTTTAATGCTGGCCATACACAGCGAAGTTTTCTTGCAATTTATGGCATTTAAAAACAACTTTTGACAAAAATAATCAAAATGATCAAGGCAGCCTAACACAAAGCCGATACGCTGTATACGTAGAAGGCAGTGATGTTGGTAAGTTGATTTCATTTGATCAGTTGCTTTTTGCTGGTTGAAAGTTCTTATAATCCCTACAGGATTGCGGATCATTTCTTAGCAGTAATGCTGGATCCTGATATAAGCACGGACACTAGAGGGGAGCTCTATCCCTCTGTATATACAATGCCATCATAAAAATACAGCACAAGCATGTATGAATTGTAATGAGATGATGTTAAGGTGGTTCATTTTTGTAAGAAATTAAAATGTAATAAAAGATATAAATAATAATAAAAAAAAAATACTGTACAAACATGTAATAATGTGAAAAGAATGACTCAAAAGGTAGGTATATCCCTGAAGACACACACTGGTCTCCCTTTAAAACAATGCTAGGGCATGGCAGTTATAATCAGTCCTGCGTGTATACCAGACCTGTGTGTGCACCGAGGAAGTGGCCACCAAATCCACCATGAAAACAGGTTTATGATTGTCCACCCACTTCATCCCCGGGAGCTGGACCTGGAAACAAGCGCATACATACAAATGGTATCAATAAATGAAAAAACAAACATTGCTTTCAGAAACATATCATTATGAAGACTAACTATATACTTCCCACAGTTCCAGCAGCTCAGAAGCTAAAGTGTTACTAAACCCACAACAGTAAAATCAGTCTGTGCAGTAAAGCATGTTTGTTATACTCACTGAGGAACCTAAGGGGTTAATCCTCTGCATTGTGTAAAAAGGCTGTTTGATCCTGACTTTTCAGATCCTCCCCCTTCTTCCAGTTTCTCCCTCTTATCTCCTGATAATACATCATGTGGAGACACTCTGCACATGCTGAGCTTGGTGTGTATTGCTAGAGAGGTTTTTTTTTTATTCTTCCTCTTGGGAGAGTGCATGTGATCAGCACAGGGCCAATCTGAGAAATATGTGCATTTATTATTTTTTCCCCCAAAAATGTGAACTTATCCTTTAAATTAACGTGTAACAAAATGTTGAAAGTACCCCATGCGCCTTTTTGGGTGTCAAACTTCATACTTTTTTATATTGAGCATTTTGCAGCTTTTAATGCATTTTTTTCTTTTTGCTTCGTTTAGGGTGCTAACAGTAAATGGTAGCACAAATGTGTCTCATGGTTTGTGCACATTCTGTAAATGCGGCCAAAACGACAAGATTTTGTGCACGTTTACAATGCTAAGCGTGAATGCAGTTTTGAAGTGACAGAAGTTAAAAGAAGCCGCATCGAATACATCGAATACTAAGCTCCCTCTAGTGGCTGATTTCCAAATTCTCTCTTTAGTAATATAATTCTTATACAAGGTGTACATAGTGTCAACGGGCATTACTACTGTTTTTATACAGGATTTATATAGCGCCAACAGTATACAATAACAACATTTTGTATGACTAAGCACATGAAAACATGAACGTCTCATCAATATGATCTGTAAAGGCAAACACTGCAATCATAACTTAAAATATGTGTTTTCCCTTCAAGCAAAGACACACGGTGTCCCTTAAAGCGGACATCTGGAATTTCAGATGAGAATTGAATTCTCAGGACTCATGTACACTGCAGCTGATAAACTGACATTCAGGAGCTTTTCTGCGTTTTTTTCAGCAGCCCCTGAACTCTCCCTAATGTATTCCTATGTGTCCATGTACACAGAGTCGTTTACAGTCGTTGTTTTGAATGCACCAAACTTGTGTTCAGAAATAGATTTTATCAGCATTTCAATCGCAAAACGCTTGTAAACGCGGCTAACCGTGTTTATAGGTGTTTGCAAATGTATTTAACTCTTCCATTTCCAGATGCTGTCCAGAGCCTTTTTTCATCGTGAAAAATGCATGCAAAGCGTTTTCCCGGTACTCAGATGGACCCGGTACACCATACTTTGAGGTTTTGCATGCAAAAAAATATGTTAGACACTGCTGCAATAATTTCTGCACAGACATTTATTTATTATTTATTTCAGGTACTTACATAGCGCCGTCAATTTACACAGAGCTTTACATATATATTGTACATTCGCATCAGTCCCTAACCCTCAAGGGGCGTACAATCTAAGGTCCCTAACTCACATTCATACATACACATACTAGGGTCAATTTAGACAGGATCCAATTAACCTACCAGCATGTCTTTTGGAGTGTGGGAGGAAACCGGAGTACCCGGAGGTAACCCACGCAGGCACAGGGAGAACATGCAAACTCCAGGCAGGAGGTGCCGTGGTTGGGATTCGAACCAACGACCCTAGTACTGCCAGGCAGAAGTGCTAACCATTTAGCCACTGTGCTGCCCAGAAATGAGCTGGAACACATCCAAACACCACACACAAAAAAAAAAGTGAATCTCAACAAATACTGCACTCTCTATTTCTCTCAAAATGTCTGAAATAGTTAATTTTTTACTGTTTTTCAGTGCTTTCTGGGCATTTGGGTGGGTCTCCTGAGCTTATCTTAAAAAAACACTTCTAAAACGCAAACGCGCATAAACGCGGTATGCAAACGTGGCTAAACAGACTTTTTTTAATCTACGTTTTCCAGCAGTCAGTTTCCATCGTTCAGAAGTGTCCCGTGTACATGGGGCCTCAGTCTCTGCAACCTAAAGGGTAATTACTGGACCCATAAAAGTGCAATTAAACTAGGACTGCTGGAGGACAAAGTCTGCCCATTAAATGAGACATACAAAGATTTTCCAACATCCGATAAATGGAACGGTTGTTCCAAGGAGCAATTTGATTTCTTTCCATTTAAAGCAGCCGGAACATTTTGTAGGCGTTGGAGAACACAATGGCAGCTAAAACACCGGAGGATCATTCAGCACATCCTGCCCGGGGCTATGTCTGTAACTGCAATCACGGTCATTTCTGGCAGCCCAACACCCAGATCTGTTTTATCCATTAAAATTGAGGAAATACTAAAGAAAAAGCCAAGTTCGGGGGGCCTGCTTGTTCTTGTTCCATGACTTTTGTCTCCAATCATGTTATCAGATTCTTGTTAGAGAAAATGCAAGCCAAAATACACTGCTACAATTAGAAGGCTGTTTGGCTCATATGTAGAGCGTCATTTATCTGTGAAATAGAGGAAGGGATCACAGAAAAAGAGAAAATTATTTCTTGTTCTTAAAGCGGAACTCCACCCAAAGGGAAAGTTCTGCTTTAAGGACTGCTCGCCCGCTCCCCATTAACCACTTCCCGACCGGCCGTTGCATATAAACGGCCGGACGGTGGCAGTGCAGGGTCGGGTGGCCGTTTATACAGTGAAACCGGACACAGTGAAACACCGATCGTCGGAGGGGACCTCTGTACGAGGTCCCGATCATGTGATCACTGATTGGCCAATCAGTGATCACATGCAAAGTAGTAAGCAAGATGTCACTTGTGACATCATTGCTTACTACGTGTGAAATCTGTGAATGATCACAGAGGTCACATGGTACAAGGCTATTCACAACAGGCTTGTACCATGTGACAAGCTGTGACCAATCACAGCTCACTCAGTACTTCTCAATGAGTGCAAAAATGCACACAGAGAGGAGGAGAAATGATTGCTTTTACATCCTATATGGGTGTAAAAGCAATGTGTAAAAAAAAAAATCTTCATCACCCCCCACAAGTAGTACAGTGTCACCATGGTGACACTGTACTGCTAGGGTGACAGTATGTAAAAAAATAAATAAATAAATAAATAATAATATTAAAAAATAAAATTAAAATGTAAAAAAAAAATGTTTAAAAATTATAATTTTTGGGTATAAACTAATTTGGATTTTTTTTTTACTAAAAAGATAACGGAATAAATTTTGGCAAAGATTTATGATGAAATATTATTTATTTGCAAAATTTTATTTAAAAAACACTTTTTTTCAAAATTTTTGGACTTTTTCATTTACATAGCAACAAAAATAAATATCCCAGCGGTGAATAAATACCACCAAAATAAAGCTTTATCTGTCTCAAAAAATGGTAAAAAATTCATTTGGGTACAGTGTTACATCACCGCACAATTGTCATTCAAAGCGTGATAGCGCTGAAAGCTGAAAATTGCCCTGGTCAGGAAGGGGGTAAAAGTGTCCGGTGTGGAAGTGGTTAAGGATTGGAACCTTTGGGGGGTGGGTACCCGAATTTGACAGGTACCCACTCCCACTTCCGATCCGATCGCCTAGGCGATCGGAAGCGGAAGGTGTCCTCCCTCCCTCTCTGTAGTCTTGTGGGACACGTGACAGGTCCCAGAAGACTACAGGACCATTCATGAAGCGCGGCGCTACTCACGCATGCGCAGTGGGTACCCGGCTGTGACAGTTTGTGGCTTCACAGCCGGTTGCCCACACTGAAGATGCCGGCCTCCTGGAATACAGGACGGCCAGTGAAACGGGCTGCAGGGGACACACTACGGGATCGTGGGACAGGTAAGTGGCTGTTTTTTAAAAGTCAGGAGCTACAGTTTTTGTAGCTGCTGACTTTTATTTTTTGACAGCGTGAGTGGAACTCCACTTTAAGCTTTAAAGAGTCTTGTGACTCCTATCAATGGATCCAGGCATTAGTCAAATACAAATGTAAATATAAATATTTTATCTTGTAAATAAAGAAACCCTGTCACGTGCCCATATATCACAAAGTAATGGGGTCTCTTTAAAGCCCCACCTTCACCCAACCCAATATACTCACCTTCACAATGCTTCTCTAGAGCTGCCCCTCTAAGAGGGAGTGACACTCAAAGAGACTCTGTTGCGTTTACTCATTCAGGGCAAAGTGGTAGTGTCTTTTTAAAGAACCCATCCAACCACCCAATAATCACCTTCACAACACTCCCCATCTGGTTCCTCTGCAAAATATCCAGTGAGTCCAGGTAATTAGAAGCATGTGTCCTACTCCCATGATGCAGTGCTAGCAGCCAATGACAAGGCCTGAACTTCTTTCACATGACAAAGGTGAAGACATCATCACCTCATGTAAAGTGCCAACACCAGCCTTCAATGACAGATTGCTGTGAAGGTAGTCTGGGTGGGCTTTGAAGAGACCCTGTCACTTTGCCCTATATAGGCAAGGCAACAGGGTCATTTTAAGTAATGCTCCTCTTAAAGTGAACTTTTTCTTATCTTTTTTTTTTTTACTGTGAGGCTTGCTGTTTTCCAGTTGATCACCTAGGTTGTGATGATGTAGTATCGGCCCCCCGCAGACTCCTGAGATGTCCATACCACACAACCTAGGAGGCAGTGTTTCAGTAAGAGACAAAGCATTGCACTATTCCAATCCTGGCCATGTTTAAAGTGGTTATTATTATTATTATACAGGATTTATACAGCGCCAACAGTTTGCTCAGCGCTTTACAATATAACGGGAGACAATACAGAAACAATACAGTGCAATACAAGAGGGATAGGAGGGCCCTGATCCTTGGAGATTACAATCTAGGAGGGAGGGGCTAGTGGTACAAAAGGTAGTCACTGTGGGGGATGGACTGGTTGGAAGAGTAGAAGATTCCATTATTAGCTGAGGGCAGGATAGGCTTCCCTGAAGAGAGAGGTTTTCAGAGATCGCCTAAAAGTGAGCAGAGTAGGCGATAGTCTGATAAATTGGGGTAGAGAGTTCCAGAGGATGGGGGAAGCTCTGGAGAAGCCCTGGAAACGAGCATGGGAGGAGGAGACAAGGGAGCTAGGAGGAGGAGGTCGTGCGAGGAGTGGAGAGTATGGTTTGGGTGATCTTCGAAGACAAGATCGGTGATGTAATTTGGGGCAGAGTTATAAATGGCTTTATGAGTTATTGTTAAGGTTTTGAATTTTATCCGTTAGACAATGGGAAGCCAGTGGAGGGATTGGCAGAGAGGGGTGGAGGACACTGAGTGGAGGTCAGTGGAGGGATTGGCAGAGAAGGATGAAGGACACTGAGTGGAGGCCAGTGGAGGGATTGGCAGAGAAGGATGGAGGACACCGAGTGGAGGTCAGTGGAGGGATTGGCAGAGAGGGGTGGCAGATACAGAATGGTTAGTAAGGTGGATGAGTCTGTCAGCAGCATTCATGATAGACTGTGATGAGGTAGGCCAATGAGGAGGGAGTTACAATAGTCAAGGCAAGATATAACAAGGGAGTGAATAAGTTGCTTAGTGGTTTCCAAGGTTAGGAACGGGCGTATCTTGGAGATGTTCTGGAGGTGAAGTCTACAAGATTTGGACAGCGATTGGATCTGGGGATGGAAGGACAGATGGGAGTCTAGGATTACACCTAGTACCCTGGCATGAGGGGAGGGAGTGATGGTTGTGTTATTGATCTTGATGGAGAAGTCAGGGGAGGGGGCACGGACAAGTGGTTGTAAACCCTTACATATACCCAGTGAAGTGACTGACCTCAGGTGATACACAGAGATGAAACAAATCCTCCTACATAAGTTGTATTGGTTTATCTGTAGCATTCTCTTCTCTACATCTGTTCAAAGTCCAAAATTAAAAAAGCTTGTCTGAGTTCAGAAAGCATGGGGTGGAGAGCTGAAATTTCACACTGCAGAGCTCAATGAGATCTCAGAGCGGATTGGAAGGAAGGGACACCCCCTCCACACAGCTCAGGAACAAAGCTGAGGCTGTCAATATGCTGGAGGTCCCTTCCCTGTCACCATTTTTCTCTTGGTGTCAGGAATCGCTATATGCTGATAGCAGAGGAACACAGCAGCAGACAGAAAAAACTCTTAGTGCTCTGGATTGAAGGATTGAAACAAGTACACACTATAGAGGGATATGCTTTGTTCACATTTCATGTCTGAGGTTTACAACCACTTTAAGGTATCTAGGACCTGGCTGAGAGATGCCTGGCAGATCTGTGCATGCATGAGATCCTGAAGCATCATTATAGGGCGGCTATGAAAATGAGGAAGAGACAGCCGGCTCCCCATGATGGGAGTTTCAGGATGGTAATGCAGAAGCAGAGCAGCACAAGGAGAACTACATCTGCAAGCAAGACAATGCTGGGACTCCATGGACTAGTTTGTATTTTTTTTTTTATCATACAGGGACGCTTATTAGAAGAGAAGTTGCGTTCAGCTTTGAATAGGTAGGGTGAAGTTCATCCTTACTGGGTGACAACACCTTTGTGTTATCCTTTTCTTACATTCTCTAGAAAATAAACACAATTCTGGCATCGCGAGTGAGAACCCCCATAATAATAACCCCCCACCTCACCCCCTTGGTCTCAGCCCGAATCACACACCTACTGAGCGACATATCAGACTGGATGTCACTCCACTTCCTTAAATTGAACCTCTCCAAAACCGAGTTTCTTGTCTTCCCCCACAGCCCGGACACCACCCCCCATTGACTTCTCCGTCACATCCAACAACGCTACCATCAAACCCGCCCTGCAGGCCAGAGTACTTGGTGTCATTCTGGACTCCAACCTATCCTTCCAGCCCCAAGTCCAATCTTTAATAAACTCGTGCAGACACCACCTCCGCAACATTGCCAAAATCCGCACGTTCCCAACTCCAGAAACCACTAAACAGCTCATCCACTCTCTCATCATATCACGACTCGACTACTGCAACTCCCTCCTCACTGGCCTGCCTCGCCGCTGGCTATCCCCGCTTCAGTTGATCCTGAATACGGCTGCCAGACTCATTCACCTTTCCAACCGCTCCGTTTCCGCCACCCCCCTCTGCCAATCCCTCCACTGGCTTCCGATTGTGCAACGGATCAAATTCAAAATCCTAACGCTGACGTACAAAGCTGTCCACCATACTGCCCCGAACTACATCACTGACCTAATATCCAAGTACCGCCCAGCACGCACACTCCGCTCCTCACAAGACCTCCTTCTCTCTAGTTCCCTGGTCTCCTCCTCCCATGCCCGCCTCCAGGACTTCTCCAGGGTGTCACCCATCCTCTGGAACTCCCTGCCCCAACCCATCAGATTATCACCTACTCTCCTCTCCTTTAGGCGCACCCTGAAAACCCATCTCTTCAGGGAGGCATACCCCACCCCCTGCTAACTTGCCGACCTCCTCCACTCTTCCTACCACTCCATCCCCCACAGCTATCTCCTCCTGTGCCACCATCCCCTCCCTCCTAGATTGTAAGCTCGAAAAAGCAGAGCCCTCGATCCCCTCATGTTTTGCATTGTATTGGTATTGTTCTGTCACATGTTCTGTCCCCCTTTGTAATGTACAGCGCTGAGCGAACTATTGGCGCTTTATAAATACTGTATAATAATAATAATAATAGCCACAGCAGATGCAGAGTCGCAGGCCCTGGTCCTCGTTCAACATCTACCAAAATCTTTAGTCCTCATGCACACGGGACGTTTTTACAGCGGCAGTTTTTGGCTTTTGACGGTTTTTTCTACAGCCTGTAAACCCCCCCAGCATGTTATCCTATGTGTCCATGCACACAGACTGTAATCAACGTTTTTTGGCTGGAAAAAAAACCCAGGACCAGTGGGTTTCTAGAGGAGTCTTTTAGCTGTAAAAACGCACTAATGCTGAAAAACGCGGCAAAAAGCGGCAAAACGCCACAAACCGCTAGTAAAAAAACGCTAAAACCGCAAACGCGGCTAAATGCTAATGCAAAAATGCTAAAAAAAAGCTGAAAAACCTCACGTTTTTAACGTGACTTTACACAGCTAATGTTACCAGCGTTATAAAAACACCCCGTGTGCATGGAGACTTAGAGATTGTGTCATAAGCAGGGGCGGACTGACAACTCATGGGGCCACCGGGCAATAGGGGATCATGGGGCCCCTGTGTCCTTGCCCAAACTCAAAAAAGCCTATGAAAAAGGTACCAGGGGCATCTCATGTGGCCCCCTACTGACCCCGGGCCCTCAGGCAGTGCCCAAATTTCCAAATGGTCAGTCCGCCCCTGGTCATAAGGGATGCATGGAGGTTGCCATTGCAGTCCTCCTATTGAAAATACTAAACACCTGACCGTGTCTGACTTCAGTATGTTTCAGACATAGCCCTGAAACAAGCATGCTAAAAAAAAAAAAAAAAAAAAAAAAAAAAAAAAGTGGAGAGAAGATGATGGTTTTCTGTTGGGCTTCCAGGAATTTTCATTTTAAATTCTCTATAGAAACTATTGAGTACTGTCCATGATACTTTTTTATTTGCACTGACATACAATATTTCCTGAATCTTCGTTAGGGCAAATAAAAAAAAGTATCAAGGACAGTACTCAATTGTTTCTGTCGCAAGTACATCAATTCGGCTACAATCACTTCAAGCAAGATGGTGAATTCTCTATAGAACTTCAGGTGTCTGGAAGGGGTTAGGCACAGAGAAGTATTAGCCCTACTTGTTCCAGGTCAGGGACTCAGAAATCAAAGCCCCACAATGACAGCCAAGGAGCTGGCATTTCTAAAGGACAGTTCAGCAATGGCAGACTCTGTTAATCTCTCATGACAGCGTCCCATCAAATATTAGTTTTGGGTGGAATGACCACTCAAGCGGTTGCCCTAGACACCTAAAAACATACGCATGGTAATATATAGTACAATGGCAGTCACACATCTTCCATTCTATTCCGGATATACTTACGTCAGGGGTCAGCACTGAGTAGCTGGGTGGAGGCTTTTCCACAGACACCGGGAGGGAGAAGGCTCCGGTACGAAGTCTCCCATGTTGCAATAGTGGGATCCACTGTGAAGAAAGAGGAGTATCATTCTATAGTACACAGTCAGATTTCAACTGTCATTTTTCTAGGGCAGGGGTGAGCAACTGTGGCCCTCCAGCTGTTGGTGAACTACAAGTCCCATCATGCCTCTGCCTTTGGGAGTCGTGCTTGTAACTGTCAGTTTTGCAATGCCTCATGGGACTTGCTGTTCTACAACAGCTGGAGGGCCACACTTGCCCAACCCTGTTCTAGGGCTATGGATCACCTTACCACCACAGCAATGCCTTAACCTGTGTCAAGGAAGTGGAGAGAAACAGACTCACAGGCTGTGAGGCAGGTGGAAGCTCTCGGACAAACTGAGAAGTGGGCTGTTGATCCCCCAATGTGGCCTGCCTGGCACTCTTGTTATGGAGGAGTCCCCTGTATGGGACCGAAGATTGTGAAGGAAGACACATAAGAAAGGTGCAGAATTTTAATTTTCTGGTCCGTCGTGAATTGGGTTTGCAGTTCAGATTCTCAAGAAGATAGAAATTGTAGCCCATCGCTTCCCATTTCGTAAGCTGCACCTTGACCCGACGTATTGGCGGAGAGCCATTTAGCCGACTTTAATCGTTCACATGGTCCATTGTTTGGAAGATCCTTATCTGCTGTTTTGGTGATCTGGAGGAGGATTCAAGTGACCGGCTTTCTGGATTGTGTAACAAAGCATGACTGACCACTCTTAACGGGGTCATGCCTTTCTGGTAAGCCTTCTGTAGTAGTGGTTGGTGACACGACAACTGTCCTTGGATTTCTTTTGTTTCATCACATCCTCTGGGACTTTTCTTTTTAGATGGACTATTTTTTTGACACATTTTTCACTGTTTTCTTATGATTATTTGTAACTTTTTAAGCTCTGCACTTTTATGTATTTATTGTTGATTGCCTAGTATCAGGGTTTTGTGTTCAGCTGCTATATGTTTTACACCTCATTTTTGATTATCTTTTGTGGTTCTTATTAGCGCAGATATATATAGATAGATAGATAGATAGATAGATAGATAGATAGATAGATAGATAGATATAAATACACACATATATATATATATATATATATATATACACACACATATATATATATATATATATATATATATATATTTAAACATTAACCTGTTATCACTGTGTCCAGATATCAACGTGTCCAGACCCCAATGGTAAAGTCTTGGCTGAAGGCAGATACAGTTATAGGAACAGAAAGCTCTCACCGTATAGCCAGCAGGAGTCTCCAAGGAGGAAGTCTGGTTCTGCCGGCAGCTCACATGGTAAAAAGTGAAGAGAAGATGATGGTTTTCGGTCATGTTTCCAGGAATTTTCATTTTAAATTCTTCATAGAACTCCGGAGATCTGGGAGGAATTTGGCACAGAAAATGTAATGAGCTAAGATGACAAAATGTAAGCAGGACTCAGGGCACATACACTCACTAAGCACTATATTAGGTCCACCTGTTCAATTCCTTGCAACAAAATTGCTAATTAGCCAATCACATGGCAGCAACTCAATGCATTTAGGCATCAAGACGTGATGAAGACGACTTGCTGAAATTCAAATCGAGCATCAGAATGGGGAAGAAAGGGAATTTAAGTGACTTTGAACATGGCGTGGTTGTTTGGTGCCAGACGGGTTGGTCTGAGTCTTTCAAAAACTGCTGATCTACTGGGATTTTCCCACACAACCATTCCTGGGGTTTTCAGAGAATGGTCCGAAAAAAGAGAAAATACCCAATGAACGGCAGTTGTGTGGACAACAATGCTAATTAGGTGACTTCTCATGGCAATTGGTTCCCCTAGATTTTAGTTAGGGGTATCAGAGTAAAAGGAGTTGAATACAAATGCACTTTTCAGATATTTATTTGTAAAAACTATTGAAAACTATTTATCATTTTCCTTCCACTTTACAATTATGTGCCAC
Source organism: Staurois parvus (assembly GCF_062004578.1). Classification (NCBI taxonomy): domain Eukaryota; kingdom Metazoa; phylum Chordata; class Amphibia; order Anura; family Ranidae; genus Staurois; species Staurois parvus. The sequence goes on along the minus strand of NW_028319196.1, from coordinate 719,516 downwards.
TTTGTGTCGGTCTATCACATAAAATCCCAATAAAATACATTTACATTTTTGGATGTAACATGACAAAATGTGGAAAATTTCAAGGGGTACAAATACCTTTTAAAGGCACTGTATGCCCTTGCATGTTAGTCTATGTGTCCATGCACACCTAGGTGATTAGAGGCAACCCCCCCCCCAGCCAGTGTATCCAGGAGCAGTTGACTTTAAGCAGAAAAAAATGCTTGACGCACCTAAGCATGAGTTAATTTCAATGGCCAGAATAATTTATTACCCAACACCTAAACGTGACGCCTAAACGCGTGACACAAGTTTCAAAGCTCCAAGCGTTTTTTTTTTTTGCTCAAATTCTGTTTCCAGGAGGAAAGGAGTCTAGGAAGCTGTCCAGTGTCCATGAGGCCTTATTGACACATGCTCTTACTAATATTACTAAAATCTCAGATTTTTTGCCAGGGCTTGTTCAAGGGGTTGTGGCGAGTCCATAAATTAGCGGTCAAAAGAGCGTTAGAGCTGTACAGTGACCCGCTGCATTCTAGAACTGATCATACCCCGTTAGCTTTTTTTTCCGCTCGGCCTGAAAAACCAACAGATTCCTCCATTCATACAAATGAGGTGGATGGAAGAATCTTTCCTGATGCTGTCAGAATACAGTGATCAGCAGCTGAAAGCGACTGTCTGCAGGCGATGAGCAAGAAAAATATTTCCAGTGTGTCAAGTTGATCAAATGATTGACTTCTGTCGAGCGGAGATGGCCACGCACTGATCAAAATGTGGCCAGTCATTGCTGAACTAGCCGAATTTTGATCAGTGTAAGGCCAAGCTTAAGGGGAACAGGACACATAACACCACCAGATGAGAGAAGAGATACTCACTTATTATGATACACCACAGCAGTGTACGCCTCAGTGTAGTACTCACTGCAACTCGACTTCCCAAATATCACCTACAGACAAAAAGATTGGATACTAGATAAGGAGCAAAACAGAGCTGAGTAAAAATTCTAGTCACCAGTTATGGGCAAAGGTACCCAATCTACTGCTGTATTTGTTTTTTGCAAAACATTTTATTCTGGTAAAGCTACACTAGATTGCCAAAAGTATTGGGACGCCTGCCTTTACACGCACATGAACTTCAATGGCATCTCAGTCTTAGTCCGTAGGGTTCATTATTGAGTTGTAAGATAAGAGGAGAGAGAGGTGCGCCAGACTAAGTGCATCCGGGCGTAGTACCAGAGGCAGGATGGAGGAACTGGATGGGTTCCAGGGGCCACAGCTAACATGATGACCAGGTCTCTATCACTGATCTCAGAGGAGGAGCAGGGAGGGCAGATGGGTATCCAGGGGGCCACAGTGCGGATGAGAGCCGGGTCTCCTGGTAAGCGTGTGCACCTCTCCAACCTGCATGGGTTGTGTCACGTCGGTGGAACCAGCCTGGAACGCAAAGATGGCTGCCGGGCGGAAGTGACGTCAAGACGGAACGTGAAGCCGCAGGAAGGGGGCGGTAACGCGTTTCAGGTATGATGAAAAAGCGTAAAGCTTTGAAACGCATTACCGCACCCTTCCTGCGGCTTCACGTTCCGTCTTGACATCACTTCCGCCTGGCAGCCATCTTTGTGTTCCAGGCTGGTTCCATCGAAGTGACACAGCCCATGCAGGCTGGAGAGGTGAGATCGGAGATAGAGACCTGGTCATCACATTAGCTGTGGCCCCTGGAACCCATCCAGTTCCTCCATCCTGCCTCTGGTACTATGCCTGGATGATGTCCGCTTTGCATTGATGCCTGAATACTACTTACCTCCTGTGAGGTATATTGTGTGCAATAAATTGATGATTTTATACTGCACTTAGTCTGGCGCATCTCTCTCTCCTCTTATCTCCCATTGCAGAGTTCCGCTTAACTCTAGAGGGTGTAGCCTCACGTCGGTGCCATACCCTACAGCTTTAACATCACCCCCCCCTTCCAGGAACTACCTATGTGATTGTACTGTATTATCCCCATCTCTCCAGCAAAAAGCTCATTGCTATATACTCCAACAATTTTACCCCTTCTATGGAGAGACTCTAAATATCCCCACAGTTGAACTTCCTTGTTTTCCCTATTACCCATGGGACTATAATATCCATAACCACCTCTCCTTCGCCAATATACTCTCTTCATTATTGAGTTGGCCCCGCCCTTTGCACCTATAACAGCTTCAACTCTTCTGGGAAGGCCGTCCACAAGGTTTAGGAGGGTGTCTATGGGAAGGTTTGACCATTCTTCCAGAAGCACATTTGTGAGTTCAGGCACTGATGTCGGACGAGAAGGTCCGGCTCGCAGTCTCCACTCTAATTCATCCCAAAGGTGTTCTATGGGGTTGAGGATAGGACTGTCACGTTCCTCCACCCCAAACTCGCTCCCCCATGTCTTTATGGACCTTGCTTTGTGCACTGGTGTGCAGTCATGTTGGAACAGGAAGGAGCCATCCCAAAACTGTTCCCACAAAGTTGTGAGCATGAAATTGTCCAAAATGTCTTGGTATGGTGACACCTTAAGAGTTCCCTTCACTGGAACTAAGGGGCCAAGCTCAACCCCTGAAATACAACCCCACACCATAATCTCCCCTCCACCAAACTTTACACAATGCAGTCAGGCAAGTACCGTTCTCCTGGCAACCGCCAATCCCAAACATGTCCATCGGACTGCCAGACAGTAAGATTGGTCACTCCAGAAAACATGTCTCCACTGCTCTAGAGTCCAGTGGCAGCGTTCTTTATACCACTGCATCCAACGCTTTGCATTACACTTGGTGATGTAAGGCTTGGATGCAGCTGCTCGGCCATGGGAACCCATTCCATGAAGCTCTCTACGCACTGTTGTGCTGATCTGAAGGCCACACAGAGTTTGGAGGTCTTTAGATATGGACTCTGCAGACAGTTGGCAACTTCTGTGCACTTCAAAATGCACTGACCCCGCTTTGTCATTTTACGTGGCCTACCACTTGGTGGCTGAGTTGCTGTTCCCAGTTGCTTCCACTTTGTCATAATCCCACTAACAGTTGCCCGTGGAATATTTAGTAGCCAGGAAATGTCACGGATGGACTTATTGCACAGGTGGTAACCTATCACGGTACCACGCCAGAATTCATGGAGCTCCTGAGAGCGACCCATTCTTTCACAAATGTTTGTAGAAGCAGTCTGCATGCCTATGTGCTTGATTTTTATACACCTGTGGCCATGGAGGCGATTGAATCCAATGATTTCGAGGGGGTCCCAACACTTTTGACAATATAATCTATATTCAAATAATAGGCACTCCTGACAATCCTCCTTCATAAATGTTCAAAAAGGTGAATAATAAGCACAATTCTTGGCAGAAAAGGTGGGCAGGGCTCCCTCTGGTGACCAATGTCGCTCTCCTTCAAGGAAGATAAAGATCAGGTCAGGCCACAAATTTACGTACCTCCCTCTTCCCCCAAAACACTTTCAGCAAAGATACTATGGCATGCAGGTACCACCACTCACTATATTCAACTCCAATAAAAGGTAAGTAAAAGGCTTTAGCTCAGATCCCAGCTCATCAGTCACGCCCGACATGTTTCACCCATTACTAATCTTAGAGGTCATGAGCTCTATGATTAAGTCCAATATGAGTGAAACATGTCAGAGGAGCGTGACCAATGATTTGGGATCTGAGCTAAAGCCGGTCTTTCACTTACCTTGTATTGGAGTTCAATAGAGAGTGAGGTGGTACCTGCATGCCATAGTATATTTTGGAGTGGGATGTGCTCTATGTCTGCCAACACCTGAATACAGACTGTAAACCTGGGAGACTGGTATTGCAGGCTTGGCGAGGCGCTGATCTATTATGATCTTTCAGCAAAGATCTTATGTCCTGTGTTACTGGTCAAACCAATACCTGCCCGTTGGAGCCCTGAACTCCCTTTTCTGTACAAAGACAAGTACTTCACAGACCCTTTTATCCTCTTTCAGCCTAGAGGAGTAGTATGTCAGGACACCAGACGTGTGTATTATAATAGAACTCCAATCTGTCTCTAGGCTCACCGGCAAAGCTTGGTTGGGGTCCTCTCCAGCCATGAACTGGACCTTCACTGCAATATTCCGCACAGACCCCTGGCGGCTGTTCAAGTTAAGGGACCGCGGATAAACATAAAGAAGGTTCCTGCAAAGGGAAAAAAAAAGGCCATCTTAGTTCTGGGAAATATAATGTGTTAATGATTCCTAAACCTAGTGCAGTTAAAGCTTAAATCCAATAAAACAATTATTATCCAAACATAAGCAGCATGTATGTTTTTAGCAGAATCTGTCTTTTGCGCACTTAATCAATATGTGCAGTAATCCAATATGGGGGGTAATAGTACTGACACTAGTGTTGGGGGTTGTTACTGCATTCACTGACACCAATGCTGGGGTTATTATACTCCAACTTACTCAGTGTGCATTACGATACACCTGCATAAAATGAAGCATCACCAAAATGTTTTGGCACAACGCACTGCTATTGTGTGACCCCCTGGAAGTGTTGGGGGTCACCGTTAAGGCCCTCTGTAATTTTCAGGTTGACAACCACAGTTTAATACATACACTACAAAAGACGTCAGCTGTGTGTTGGAAGACATTGCTCCCCATAATGCGGGGTTGGATTAAGAGGCCATTCAAACTTGTGCGACTTTGGGGTTCAAAATCGCATGACAAGTTGCACCCTATGTTTCACAATGAGTACCATTCATTTCTGTGTGACTTCAAGTCGCAGCAACTTGTAAGTAGTTTATGCACTACTTTGGTACGACTTTCATGCAACTAGAGGACCATAGACTTCAAGAAAAGCCTCCAAAGCCGCACCTGAATGAAAAACATGCAACTTGTGTGTGACTTTGTAGAGTTTAATCGTTCTTGGTCAATGGCAAAGTCACACTCATCGAAAGTCGAATTAAAGTCGCACTGTAAAGTTGCAATGAAAATCGCACAACTTTTAAGTGCGAATGGAGCCTTACCCATTAAATTCAATGAAACCTAATTTCCTATAAAAAAATTATGTGTTTATAGCAGCCGATCAACGTTTTTAGCCCACTTACAGCAAATAGTAAATTAAAGTGAACTGGTCCAATTTGGTTGGTTAAATACACCACTGAAAGTGTTTTTTTCCATATGTTTTATATGTGCAAAACACCTGTTGATCTGATACTGGACTGTGTGTATCTACTGCTGCCATGTTAGATCTGCAATTTTGTGTTTATGGCATCTTGTCTTTGTATGGCGATTTCTTTTCTGTGCCCATGGACAGTGGGGTACGGAGCGGAGCACTTAATTCTTTAAGGGATATGCACAAACCACCATAGTGCACTACAAGTCCCAGCTTTCAAAGTCCAATGGCAATGACATCCATAAATCAAATGGGGCCACACAAGGAAATCAAGGGTCACAGGGCAACTGGATCCTGCAGCTTCCAGATAGGGATCCAGGATGATCCAAAGCAGCTCAAAAGACAGAAACACAGGAGCGCGGGATCCACTTTAGAATAAAAGTGATTTATAAAACAATACAAGCATAGCACACCTACATTGAAACCAAGGTGGATAAAAGTCAATGATTTTTAAAAAACAAAAATTAAAAAAAATCAGGTTTTATTTAAATCGGATTTTTTTTATTTTAATCAGATTTTTTTTAAATAAAATGCTTTTTGAGGAAAATATATTACCATCCAAAGGTTATTCCATCATGAAATAAAGATTAGTTTTTTAATTATGTAGAATAAGGCTGTATATGTTTAATTTTTTTGGTAAACAAATTCCATGAATCCATTCACAATGTCATGCTCTTCCAGAGGTTTTTGTAAGATTATTGGGCAGTTTCTCTGCCTACAAGATATTATCACAGATGATTGGTTTACTTTTGCAGTTCTCAAAACTGAATTTGACTCAGCGGAGATCACATGACTCTTCTTCACAGCAAAAATGTTATAACATGAACAGAGTTAAGAAAAAGACCTTCATCCTAACTTCTACAAACCTATGAATACAGAATCAACCCCTTCACTGCTAAGTTTCAAGAAGTTCAGTGAATAGAATAGAAACAATATTTTTCTGATTGTTTGGAGTGGAATAGATCTGCACAAGAAGAAAGTGACACTAAGTGTGAGGAGGAGGAAGGGGCTGACAGTCTAGGTTTCTTAATATATATATATTCTGTTTAGCCAAATTAGTTAACAAACATGGATGTTTAAGCCAATCACATATGCTGGAATGTTATTGTTTCAGATGAATAAATCTATTTAAAGTGTTATTATTAAGGTAATGATTATTTTTCTCCTTCCTAAGTACAACAGAAAAGTTGTCCAAATATGAATGATTAACCTATTAAACTGGGGATAAAAAAACTAATATGAAAAGTTGTTATTCTAAAAATCTTCATCTACTTGCATATTAAAGTTATACCAGCAAGAATTAGTCTTTATGTAGAAAACTAGGATTTACATCAAGCCTTACTGACTAGTGATTTAAATCAGTTTGATTTAAATCAAACCCACCCTGATTGAAACCGGATGTAGAGCAGCGTAGGAAGCAGAGGGCACTAGCAGAGAACCGTAGCTGGCAAAGCTGTACTAAAGAAGCAGCAGCTCCCAATCTCCACGCCAGCATTCAGAAGACCCACGCTGACAGCTGTCAAAGAATCCACCAATAGACAGCGTTCTCCACCACTGAGTCCTATCTTGTGGCGACCTCTACGTGCAAAGGGCATACTGGGGCGGTAAAATGTTTCGAAGGGCATCCCCTTCTTTCTCAAACCCCAGAAGCTGATCTACATACGTTTTAGCTGTAAGGGTGCTATGTTTTTTTTGTTAATAAATTAATGCTTTTATTATACTGTGGATCCTGTGCTCCTGTGTTTGTCTTTTAATTCTTTGTTAGGCACAGTTTGTGCCGATTTTAGTAATGTTTCGATTTTTATAACTTTTAAGTGCCTTTTAAGTGGTAAAATCCAAACTAATAAAAAGAATAAAAGAAAACCCAGCAGATCTTGTCAAAAATTTAGAGCCGTCATGTATCCTCTGCAAACTTGCTGGGTTATCTCCCAGAGTCTATTTAGCCCTCCCAGATCCTATACTGGACTACAAATCAATTGGTGTCTATGTTCTAGAACTGCAGACAGTGGGACTGATTCAGCAGTTTAGCAAAGGACAGTGCTGACACCACTCAGTCCATAGAAATGCTCTGTGTCATCAGCCCAGAATAGGATATTAACCCCTTTGCGCCTCCCGGCCCTTTAAGGGTTCCAGAAGCCGAGAGGCGGGCGGGGTTTTAGAATCATGTGTTGCTGTCATGGCGGTCACATGATCAGGAAAGGTCTCGATTGAAAGAGGAGATCAGGAGCTTTCTGTGAGTACCGAACGTGTGCGCGGGGAGCGCGCACTCTCAGCACGTCTTTTTAAATACAACGCAAATGTGCGGCCACTCGGCGTCTAGGCCCAGACGCAGAGAGGCCGCACATTTGCGTTCGGCTGGCGCCAAGAGGTTAAGAGCACACTGCATTTCTGGCAGATTAACAGGCAATTGTCCTATACTTCTAGGGTCTCTAAGGGGATAAAACGTGGGAAAATGTGTGAGACCCTTTAGGGACCATTCGCACCAGAACGTGCTGCGGGAAACCCATGTTTCATGACCTCAAACTAACTGGAGGAAAGCTCAAAACTGATCTCAGAAAGTACTATTTTACTGAAAGAATAGTTGATGCTTGGAATAACTCGATGGACCACTTGGTCTTTTTCTGCCGTCACTTTTCTATGTTTCATCCGCAGTTCCAGCACGGCATTCAAAACACATTGGGTGCGCAATCTGCTGCGGGTTTCAATGCATTCCTAACAATACCCCAAATGCAGATCGTAATCGCAGCGGATGTGCCTGAACCAGATTGCATGGTACCACAATATCATGTGATTCGACTGCAGTGCATTTTTTAAAAGTTGTGCATGCACTACTTTTGGTGCGATCCAGTGGGATTTCAGCCCATTCAAATGATAGGTTCAAAAATTGCACCACGCTAAACTGCACAGGAATGCAGCCTGTGTTCCCATTAGGTTCAGGTGTGAACCATCCCAAAGCCCTGGTTCACATCTATGCGGCTGTGCAGGCTGCGTTTTGCGTGGGCAAGAGAGACCATTCATTTGAATGGACTCCTGTACCTGTGACACATAGAGAAGAAGTCCCTGCACTTCTTTGGAAACCGCAGCCCACACGGGAACTTTGGTCTGGCGTTTGTAGAGGGTTTTTTAACGCACGGGAACTTTGGTTCTCAGCACGGTTGCAATTTCCAGTGCGGGCAGCGTGCCGTTAGAACTAAGGCTACGTTCACACTAGCGTTGTGTGCAGGCGGCAGAGAGGCGTTTGGGAAGCGTTTTTACTGCTTCCCAAACACCTCTGCCAATTCTGCACATTACAGCACATGGTGCTGTTCTAACGGGAGCGTTTGCATCGCGGCAAAACGGACGCCTCTGGTCGAGTCAGGAGGCGTTGAAGCCTCCTATTCTCGTCTATGGTGCCGCTCCGCAAACGTTTGTGGTGCGGTTGCGGGGCGTTTGCGGAGCGGTAACACCACTCAAACTGCATTATAGGCGTTTGTGGGGCGTTATAAACGCTCGGCAAACGCCTAGCAACCGCCGCTAAACCGCGCATGCGGCGTTTGCGGAGCGTTAAAAAACCCTCTGCAAACGCTGGACCAACGCTTGCCATTTGCTATAGGGGCGTTTGGCAAGCGTTGGTAAAACAGCCAAGTGTGAACGAGCCCTTATGGTACCCTCCTGTGGGTCGGCATTCCTCTGTGCGGGTGGTGCGGCTGCACGGATTTTCCTGCGGATCCGCAGTGACACCACCCGCACAGATGTGAACCTAGCCTCAAGGTCTCAGTGCCAGAAATGAGCTACACTTTTTATTTTACCTTGACATAGGCTTTTAAACACAGGATGCTGAACACAAGCACAGCTGAGCCCTGCCGGTTCTTGCTGCATCCATGACACCGGACCACCTCCCCTTTCTGGCAAAGCAACGGTGACAGTGCGCAGTGGGCATAGCCGATTCAGCCAATGGGAAGGCAGCAGACGGCATTACCTTTGTGTAACCTTGGGGCGAGGTCACCTGTGTTTACCTGGCAGTGACAGCAGACGAGAGCAATAAGTGACTGAACTGAAGTAATAGTCTGACTAAGGGGAATTTAAAATGAAACTAATCCAGGTGGGAGAACAAAATTTAACCCTTCAAGGCCTTGATGCCATTTTAAAATGGAACCAATAAACACAACTTTTTTCCACCAGAAAGGAATCGAGCTCTGCACCATGACATGGCTTTCATCCTCCGGATATTGCTTTTACTGGGCTGTAATAATAGAGGGGTATGTCGGATCAGCAAGCAAGCAGAAAAGGTGCGACCAATCTGAGGGCAGTTATTGGTTCCGTATCTAATGCCAAGCATACATGGGTGGAAATTCGACCGATTTTTTGTCCGAAGAATAATCGGATGATTTTCGCTCTGTTAGTGGGTCAATGGCACCAGCCGATTTTCATGGTTCCTCCCCTTTTCAGAGATCGGGCATGTTGGAAAATTTGTGAAAAATGACCGATTTCCAACTCAATGATGGTCAAATCGATCGTTTTTTCCAAAAAGAATATGCGCATGAGCAGTGACCTGGAAGGAACAGAAGTTTCACCTGTTATATGGGGTGAACTTTATGACTTGGTCGGACGATTTTCAAAATCATTAATGGCACCATCGGATTACCGAGCAGAAAAGAATATGCGCATGAGCCATGACCTGCAAGGGACAGAAGTTTCACCTGTTATATGGGGTGAACTTTATGACTTGGTCAGACGATTTTCGAAATCATTGATGGCACCATCGGATTACCGAGCAGAAAAGAATATGCGCAAGAGCCTTGACCTGCAAGGAACAGAAGTTCCGCCTGTTATATGGGGTGAACTTTATGACTTGGTCGGTTGATTTTCAAAATCATTGATGGCACCATCGGATTACCGGGCGAACAATGTTTTTCGATTTTTGAACGAAAAATCGTTCGTAATTCCACCCATGTATGGCCTGCATAAGTTCAGTATCCAATCAAATTAAACTTTTGTTTTTGCTGTTTAGGAAGCTTTCACACTGATCACGATTTCTACTGTCTTTGTGTTAAAAAAAAGCGGAAAAAACCCCACATGATCATTAAATCCTATGGCACTTTTCACAGTAATCTGCTGCGATTTTCAAAGTCCTGCAAGCTGCATTTTTGGTGCAAAAGAAAAAAAAAAAAGGGAAAAAAACCCCAAAATGCACATCCCCATTGAAATGAATGAACGCATAAAAAACACATTAAAACCACACCTGTGGTTGCATTTTTGGTACATCGTTTAAGTCACGTGTTCTTTTTTTCCCCCACGGGTGCCAAATGCACCGGAAAAACCGTTTTTACTGCGTTTTTGCAATGCAATAGTGTGAAAGTCTTAAAAAGGAACTGTATACTGTAGCTGCTTTTAACAGTCAGTTACTTACCAATGCCTGGTGTACAGCACTGTCTTCCTGCAGTTGATTCCTCTTACCACTGTGGGTCCCCAGAGCTGCCATCTAGGGTACGGGAGCCGGATGTGGCTTCCAGAGGAACCACATCCTGCTCACCACTGCGCATGCGTGGGCTTGCACAGTGCCTTGTGGATGTGTCCCAGGAAGCTGTGGAATGGGAGGGGAACAAGATGTCATCCTTGTGGAAGTGGGAGAAAGTACTAATAAAAATCGGTACTCCTCTCCCACAAAAAAGCTGCAACTCAGTTACAGGCTGGGGGCAGAAACAAACCAACGGGACATCACTTTTCCAGCAAAATTCGACTTTAAGCCTGGGTTCTCACTTAGTGCGGTGCGGCACATTGCATTTGATTCGCTCAGGAACCGCAACACATTCCTGTGTGAATTACATGCGATTTCTGTGCGGTGCAATTTGAACCACACATTCTGTAGGGCTCAGATCGCGCCGCATCCGTGCCAAAATAGTACAGGACCCTTTTTCTGTCTGCACCAAAAACGGATTGCATGGGTATTCACACCTATGCGATCCCATTCTGCACATCGCACCACATTTTGCGATTTCAGGGTGATGTTAACTTAATACAGTGTTTCTCAATCTTGTTTCAGTCAAGGCACCCTTTAAATTTATAGACAGTCCCGAGGCACCCTTTACATTTATGGACGGTCCCGAGGCACCCCATTCTAAAAAACTATTCTACTATTTTTGTATAACGCAGTAACAGCCACACATGTAGGACACCCAACACTAGAGGTGATTTATTCTTTCAAAGCAAATACACTTTTGCACACTGGTACTGACTAGTATTCCAGTGTTTCTCCTCTCCCTCAGTTTTCTCTATCACTGAGATAATGTGACCCCAGCACTGATGGAGAGGGGCAGGGGAGGGTCGAACTAGGATGCTGTGCAGGCAGATGACATCCTCCTCATCAACTGATGATGTTATTGGCTGTCAGGATGCTTGCGGCTAGAAGGTCATAATGGTGCCTGTGTGCCCGTAATGAAAACCTGGGGCTTTGTGTAACTAAAAGGCAGGCTTGTTCCACCCGCTGGCTTGTATACAAGTTTTGGGCAATTTTTTTACATTTTGCCAAGGCACCCCTGAAGAAACCTCAAGGCACCCTGGTTGAGAAATGCTGAGTTAACATACACACTCGCAGCAGTTCGAATGAACGGGGTGTGATCATGATGCGGTGCGGAAATCGCACAGAAACCGGGGCATCAGTGTGAACCCAGACTTCAGGTAACTGTAGTGGTTTTCGTGTACTTGTAACAAAACAGTGCAAGCACCAAGAACAGTACCCATTAACGATTACATTTTCAGGGCAGGATTTCAGGGTGTTCCCTTCTTCTTGGTCCAAACAGTACTCCTTGAACTGAAAAGGGAGCAACCCAAAGGCTTGTCCTAAAAATGTAAGACCTCGTTCGCACCATGGTGCAGAGACTTCAGTTTTTCTGCTTGGGTTCGGCAAGGGCACTATGAAGTCTATTGTTCTCTATGTGCGCTGTTCACACCACACTAGTATCATGTGCAGATTATTTCTTTGCAAGAATCTGTAACATGTACAAAACTCATTGAAGTGCGCATGAAAGCTGATGTAAACTGATGTCTCTAAGTAAAATCTGCCTGTCAGTTTCCATCAGTTTTTCTGCACGTATGGTGTGAGCCAGGCCTAACAGTTCATGCAAATAGAAATGGATCACGCAATGTTGTTGAAATGCTGCTGGTGTTGAGAATCAGGGCTGCTGTTAGAAATCACGGGGCCCCATACAGCCAACCTGACAGGGCCCCCCCCTAGGAGGAAAAAAAAAAAACCAAACCTTTACTATGCTTCAGTTACGAATAAACACAGTGAGTAATGGGTACCGATCACTCACTGTGTTCATTCAGGAAAGAAAGGGGCCTGTAAACGGGACATATTTATTATTATTAATACTACATGTACTTATATAGCGCCATCAATTTACGCAGCGCTTTACATATATATTGTACATTCCCATCAGTTCCTAATCCTCAAGGGGCATACAATCTAAGGTCCCTAACTCACATTCATACATACACACACTAGGGATAATTTAGACAGGAGCCAATTAACCTACCAACGTGCCTTTGGAGTGTTGGAGGAAACCAGAGTACCTGGAAGAAACCCACACAGGCACAGGGAGAACATGCAAACTCCAGTCAGGTGGTGCTGTGGTTGGGATTCGAACCAACGACCCCTAGTACTGCCAGGCAGAAGTGCTAACCATTTAACCACTGTGCTGACATGTATACAGGACCCTTCCCCCCACTCTCCATCCTGAGGGATCCTATGATGTGCTTGCAGCTGCTGGTGGGAAGGAGAGGACGAAGGGGGGGGGGGGGGCGGTAGCACTGCAGGGGGGGGGGCCTGGGCAGCAGGGGGAAACGTATGGTATTCGTGGAGGGTCATGGGTGTGGCGGGGAGGCAATTACTGGAACCGATCTTCTGTATGGCTCACTCCGCAGCAGCTGAAATCCAGCGGGAGGGAGAGGAGAAAAAGCCAGCTTTCAGCTGCTGCAGAGAGAACCATACAGGGGATCAGATCCAGTAATCGCCCCCCCCAACACACCGATCACCCTCCCTTCCCACGTCTGATTCACTCAGCTGCCTGGGCCTCCCTGCTGGCCTGGGCCCTGTACAGGAGAACTGGTGGTACCCCTTTTATCCATGGCCCTGATGGGCAGGGTGTTGTGGGTGGCACTCAGGCTCTCTTGGAAGTGCTGGTTTTGCCTGATATCTGCTGATCAGAGCACGGTGCTGTAGCAGGAACAGTGTCCATAAAACAGCTTCCCTGTCTGATTTTAGAACATTGTCCAATCCAGCAAACTACAGTCAGATATAGAAGTGGCCTCATGCCCCCTCCTGCCCCCTCCTGCCCACAAAGTATGCAAAGAAATACAACCCCCAGGGCCATTCATTTCAGGAGAAGACAGGTTTGGGCAGAATTTAGTTTCTGCTGCTGCGCTCCTCCAATAAGGTCGGGATCAGTAATATCGGTACAAATAAGTACAGCTTCCTACCATGATTATGTATGCTTACCCCCTATTCCTCTATAATCCGCCTGTTCAGTGGTCCGGGCTCCCATCCGCCATCAGCATCTACAGACAGTCTTACATAGCAGGCTGTGCTTCCTGCTTAGTCGTGCAGTACGGCCATTGGGCTGTAACACTCCTGTGCTGTAGACATCAAGCTGGCTGAAAATAGGCTTTATGTGGATTATTGATTAGGCCATAAATGAATATATTGGTCTCAATGGTTGCTAAAGTGGTAATAAAGGCTGCATCTATCTATTCATAAAACCGTTCCCTCACCCCACCTCCCACCTATCCTGCATACATGGTATTAAAAAAAAAAAAAAAAAAAAAAAAAAGATCTGTGCACTTAACTTTTTTTTTTGATCACTTGCGCCCAAGGAAGTTTTACACCCTTCATGACCAGGCCATTTTTTGTTATTTAGCACTGCGCTATTTTAACTGGTATTTGCACGGTCATGCAATGCTATACCCAAATAAAAAGTATATAATTTTTTTCACACAAATAGAGCGTTCTTTTGGTGGTATTTTTGTATTTATTATATAAATGCAAAAAGACTGAACATTTTGAAAAAAAAAAAATTTTTTTTTTTACTTTCTCTTATAAAACATATTCAAATTTTGAATTTCTTCATAAATTTAGGCCAAAATGTATTCTGCTACACGTCTTTGGTAAAAAAAAAAAAAAAAAAAAAAAACCAAACAATAGAAAAAACCCCAATAAGTGTATATTGATTGGTTTGTATGAAAGTAATAGTGTCTACAAACTACTGTATGGTATATATACTGGATTTTTTTATATATACTAGTAATGGTGGTGATCAGTGACCTATAGTGGGACTGTGATAGTGCGGCAGACAATGTGACACTAACTGACACTAGGTGGGAACTGACTGACACTGACATTAATACAGTGATCAGTGATAATATTATACATTGTCACTGTACTAATGATACTGGCTGGGAAGAGGTGAATATCTCAGGGTAACCAAGGGGTTAAGTGTGTACCTAACAAGTGTGTAACGTGCGCAGCTTTTTAATAAAAATCTCTTTGTTCCTTCTCCCTGCCGTGCAGGGAGAAGAATCAAGGAGATTGTTCCCTCTGTACACAGACCTGTGTTTGTCAATGCAGGGCTATGGGCTGTGATTGGACACAGCTGATCAGCAGGTCATTGAATCATGGCCGAGACCCGCTGACAAAAAAAACCCACTGTGTCTAATTATTGCAGGAGCCGGCGCGGGGGGGGCGAAACAGGAAAACAGGCAGCGACATACAGGTACGTAGCTGTGTCCGTAGGAGCCACCTGCCTGCACAATGCAGGTGGGTGGTCCAAAGTAATTAATCTGGTCTGGTTGTGACATCACCCATAGGCTTCCATGGCCCAATCACTGCCGAAGCTCCCCCCTCCCCCCCTGCAGCAGCCAGTCACAGACACAGGGAAGATGGAGCAGCAGGACAACATGAACAGGCAGAAAAAAGTTAGGGCGCCTGATGTGACAGCATTGGGCAGGTAATAGGTCCCGTTTATGGAGACACTGGGGATCTAATTAGACCCTCAACATCTGCCCTGCAGCTAATAAGGCACAGACTGTGCTTGATTAGCTGCATCTTTGGCTATGGTAGCCAAGGAATTATAGCTGTGAAACCAGGAGCGACATAACACATGCAGGGTTCATTCGTTGCATGGGAGATCAGAGAATAGAGGATCCATATTCACCTACTGTTCTCCCTGTGGGACCCATTTGCTGTGGACCTGGGAGCCCTGAATGAACAGAAGAGCCCAGGAACCAAATGAGGGGCCACACCTTCACAGCCCCATAAAAATTGTCTCTAGAACTACCTGGATTACTTTGTCTGAAATTCCTTCATTTGCTGTAAAATTTAATACCAAGCTCACGGCTGCAGCAGCGGTGTGCCTGTTGTGACCCCTTGCATACCGTGCCATTTATAAATGAACCTTGGTACACAAGGGGTTAATGTTACTATTACACCCACCCTCCCAATGTAACTTTATCTTACACGTCTCTATCCCTTGAAATAACTTTGTTGTATATCTTAGGGCTCGACAAATCCCAGGCGCCATGTTGCAAGGGTGACTAGAAATTACGACCTGGTGCCTGGGTTCGCAATGTACTGAAATCGCAATGTCATTCCAGTTTCGATGCAATTTCAATACAGGTGCGATTTTGCCAGGTTTCTCTCTCTCTCCACAACTGCCTTCCTTTTTTACTTCAATGCCAAATCGCCTCCGATTGACTTCAATGCCAAATCGCCTCCGATTGACTTCAATGCCAAATCGCCTCCGATTGACTTCAATGCCAAATCGCCTCCGATTGACTTCAATGCCAAATCGCCTCCGATTGACTTCAATGCCAAATCGCCTCCGATTGACTTCAATGCCAAATCGCCTCCGATTGACTTCAATGCAAAATCGCCTCCTATTGACTTCAATGCAAAATCGCCTCCTATTGACTTCAATGCAAAATCGCCTCCTATTGACTTCAAAGCAAAATCGCCTCCTATTGACTTCAAAGCAAAATCGCCTCCTATTGACTTCAAAGCAAAATCGCCTCCTATTGACTTCAAAGCAAAATCGCCTCCTACTGACTTCAATGCAAAATCATGCCCCATCTCATACTCTGGACGCCTTTAGGTAAACTCATCTCTTTAGTGAAGCCTATCACCCCTCCAACTAACAACGGAAGTTTTAACTCTTTCATCAGCTCATCCCCCACAGTTATAACCTTTTGTACCACTTGTCCCACCCTATTAGATTGTAAGCTCTTATGAGCAGGGCCCTCTTGTATTTTAAATGTATTGTAACTGTACTGTCTCCCTTCAGATTGTAAAGTGCAGTGCAGGGTGGCATAGTGGCTTAGTGGTTAGCACGTCTGCCTTGCAGTAAATGGGTCATGGGTTCGATTCCCGACCATGGCGCCTCCGGCATGGAGTTTGCATGTTCTCCCTGTGCTTGCGTGGGTTTCCTCCGGGTGCTCCGGTTTCCTCCCACACTCCAAAGACATGCTGGTAGGTTAACTGGATCCTGTCTAAATTGTCCCTAGTATGTGTATGTATGAATGTGAGTTAGGGACCTTAGACTGTACACCCCTTGAGGGTTAGGGACTGATGTGAATGTTCAATACAGCGCTATCCTAGATTGTAAGCTGGAAAGAGCAGGGCCCTCGAACCCCTCGTGTATTGTATTGTTACTGTCTTGTCTCATGTTCTGTCCTCCTGCTACTGTACAGCGCTGAGCATACCCTTTGGCGCTATATAAATACTGTATAATAATATAAGTACCTGAAATAAATAGTTGTCGCTATATAAATCATGTATATTATTGAAACAGAAAGTGTACAAAGCCTTTACACCCGTATGAAAATATTTTGCAGCAAGTATAAATGTAAAAGTCGCTCCTCTGTTCCCCTCCTTGGCCTCCTTTATTCTTTCTTTCCTCTTCCCATCCTGATCCCATTTTTTGTTCTTCCTTCATTTCGCATGGAACCTATAGGTAGCCCTGTGGTGCAGTACAATCTAGTTCAGGGATGGCCAACTGTGGCCCTCCAGCTGTTTTAGAACTACAAATCCCATGAGGCATTGCAAAACTGACAGTTACAAGCATGACTCCCAAAGGCAGAGGCATGATGGGACTTGTAGTTCACCAACAGCTGGAGGGCCACAGTTGCCCACCCCTGCCCTAGTTGAACCATAGCCATGCTTTACCCCCCTTTGTATTGAATTCTCCCAAATGTTTCTTTGTGGTTCCCAGTTGTATGTTCTACACGTGACTTTTTTCTCCATGCCTGTGGGCATCATGTTCTCCGATACTTCTGTCTATGTATTTACATGTCCTAAGCTTCTTTCTAGCTTGGAAAACCAATAAAATGTTTGAATAAGTAAATAAATGTAAAAGTCGCATTAAAAACTACTTTTAGGCAAAGGCATGAGCGAAGAATGTGTGCTTTACAGGCACAGCCGAGGCAGACAGCTGATCCTGCCTCCTCACCCTCTAGCAGCATCTGTTGAAATATCCAATCCATCTTACATAATCCAAGCCTTCATACACATCCTCCCTGCTCACACGTCTCATTCACTGGGACACCTGCCCCGTCTCTCCAGCCACTGCACACTATGCTGCTCCTTCTGCTCGTCTTGGTGTTGCCCTTCTCCCTGGGAAATGAACACAGGAGGCCTGCGCTGCAGGAGGAGTTCAATGTACTTGTATATGGGACGCTCCAGCTGGGCGAAGCATTGAAAGACACCTACAGCTCCACCACCGGGAAACTGCAAAAGATTGCAGGTAGGCAAGCGAGGCAGGAGCAGACCATGGAGAGGCTGAAAGCCGAGGTTTCAAGAGCGAGGCAAGCAAGGAGGAGGCTTGGTGTGGAGGCTGAGAGACTCCAGGTAAAGTACTATTCATTGCAAATCAGTCTGTTTGATATTGAATAGGTTGTGAGTTAGTACAGTGTATGGTCACTGCAAAAACCATCAACTATAGAACAGAGCTGTTCTAGAGGACACTTGGGTTCTGCTAAGCCTGGAGAGTGCAAAATCCGGCTCACTTCTGCATAGAAACCAATCGGCTTCGAACTTCAGCTTGCTCAATGAAGATTTGGCAATAGAACCAGCAAGCCGATTGGTTTCTATGCAGAAGTGAGCCGGATTTTGCACTCTTCAGCTTTAGGAAATAAACCCCTCAAGGTTCTAAATACACTATTAGTATGTAGTGAGAACTTCGAGCTGAAATCCGGGATAAACCAATATTGTTTTAATAAGAAAAATCATGCGTATTCTTCCTTGCCTACCGGGCACTATTACCCCCTTCCTGTCCAGGCCAATTTTCAGCGCTGTCGCACTTTGAATGACAATTGCGCAGTCATACAACACTGTACCCATATGAAATTTTAATATTTTTTTCACACACACATAGAGCTTTATTTTGGTGGTATTTAATCACCGCTGGGTGTTTTATTTTTTGTGCTATAAAACAAAAAAAGAGCAAAAAATTTGATTAAAAAAAGGTAATTTTTCTTCTTCACTGATGTGCGTTGATGAGGCTGCCCTGATAGGCAGCAGTGATAGGCAGCACTGATGAGGTGGCATGGATAGGCAGCACTGATGGACATTGATAGGCGGCACTGAGGTGGCATGGATAGGCAGCACTGATGGGCAGACACTGATGAGGCTGCACTGATATGCAGCAATGATGGGCACTTATGGGCAGCACTGATAAGCACAGGTCGTTGACACTGCTAAGCGCAGGTGGGTGGCACTACTGGGCACTGATCATCAGTGTCAATCTGTTCTCTGACAATTGCCAGATATCAGCAGTACTTTCCTCATGCTGTGACAGCGTGAGGAAGGTGCAGCCAACCGGCAACTGCATTTACCCAGTGATCTGCTGTGTCATTGGACACAGCTGATCACATGGTAAAAGTCCACCGTGATTGGTCTTTTACCACATCACATGATCAGTTGTGTCCATAGGACGGAGATCACTGGGGGCACACAGAAGGGCGCGTTCTGAGAGGACGTCATATGACTGGACAACCACGCTAAAGCCGTCATTTGGCTATAGCACGGTTGCCAAGTGGTTAATCTTGCGTGCTTTATGTATTTTTAGTACTTGTGGGACTTTGCCTTATGCAGATGCTTCCTGTAATAAAGACCGGTCACTGCTGCCCTCTCTCCTTCTGCAGGGCGATTGGTCTTCTCTCCACCCCTCCTGTAGTTTTCTGCAGGCAGCCTATAGTGGGTGGAGCTGCTGAGCCCCTCTCACCGCTCTGCTCTCTGCATAGGCTACGTACAACACAGTGATGATGTCACTGCTACTTTTACAAGGTAATATCTAGGTTTGGAAAGGCACACAAAGGACATTTATAGCCTTTGGGCCTAATAAGTAAAATATTAATAAACATTTTTGCCTGGAGCTAGGTTTCAATTTGTCAGCAGCAGGTTAACACGGGCAGCAAAGGCAGCACTTGTACCTTAATCTATTCGAGCATACGGAGTCCTGAAAAGTAGGGTGCTCTCTTATCCAAGAATTTCAACATACAAATGTCAAGCTGTGCTCCACGCCTTCTGCCTTCCTGACCACACTATTGGTTCCTTGATGCAATGGGCAGCTTTAATGACTAACAGTATAGTGTGCAAGGGGGCCATACAGAGATTGTTTTCTATGCTGAAACAGACACTTGCCAAATAGATCCCCTGGATTTTGGGGCAACAGAGGTACTCAAGCAGGTATAGAACAGCACTGAAAAGTTTAAAGTGGCTGTAAACCTCAGACATGAATTATAAACAAAGCATATCCCTCTATAGCAGTGGTTCTCAACCTGTGGGTCGTGACCCCTTTGGGGGTCGAACGACCCTTTCACAGGGGTCCCCTAAGACCATTGGAAAACACATATTTCCGATGTGTAAAGAGCAGCTACTGTGTAGAAAGTAGCTACTGTGTTGAAAGCAGCAGTATTGGAGGTAAAACGACACTCATGAATTATAATTACTGGGTAAATAATTTTATGGTTGGGGGTCACCACAACTGTATTAAAGGGGAACTGTATTAAAGGGCCACGGCATTAGGAAGGTTGAGAACCACTGCTCTATAGTGTGTACTTGTCTGAATTAATAGCACCAAGTGTAATTTCTGTCTGCGACTTCATTCCTCTGCTATTAGCATGAATCACTTCTGATAAGTCTTCCTGACACCAACAGAAAAATGGTGACGGGGAGGGACCTTCAGATTGACATCCTCAGCTCTGTTCCTGTAAGCTGTGTGGAGGTTGTGTGTCCCTTTCTTCTAATCAGCTCTCTTCACTGAGCTCTGCAGTGTGTAATTTCTGCTCTGCCCCGTGCTTTCTGGACTCTCAGACAAGCTTTATAATTTCAGCACTCTGAACGGCTGTAGAGAAGAGAAGACTGCTGGTAAACAGGTACAACATATGTAGGAGGTTTTGTTTAATCTCTGCGTATCACCTGAATCAGTCACTTCACTGGGTATATGTAAGGGTTTACAACCACTTTAATTCCTTCAAAAGGTTTATTTCAAGAAGGAGTTAGTACACAAATCAAAACTCTGTTGCCTAAAAAAGCGGGCTTCAAAGCTGTCTTTGATGTCTATGTTGGTCAGGCTGCTGTCAGAACACCACATGGCGTTTTGATATTTGATAATGAAAGATACAATAATCTCCGCAATTGTTTCCTCAGTGGAAGACCAGAAATAGATGATCTCAAACTCTATGATCTTTTATACAGAGAGAAGAGCAAGAAGAAAGAAGTCTCTTGCAAAGAACGGAACAAGATGTAAGAGAGATTCAGACAGAATATGGTGATCTGGCGAACAGGGTTCAGGCGCTAGAGCAAAAAGTACAGGTGAAGGAGTGGGCCATGCCAGACATAAAGGTAAGTGTTGGCTCCTCAATATGATGTCTGCAGGTCTTTAAGACCATTATTGCGCAGGACACCACCGACCCCTTCTCCTAACCTTCTCTTATTATTTCCAGGACAAAGTGGAAAGGCAAAGTTTAATTTTACAAGTACTCACACAGGAAGCTGCACGACAAAAGGAACAGATGGCAAAACAGAGGGAACGACTACTTCACCTTTTGAAACAGGCAAGTTCCGTTTCTGATTGTCAACATTAGAAACTTTAGGAAGGGTTTTTTTCTGGGGGTTTGCTCAGGAAACAGCTCTACAGATTTCTCAGAATAACCTAACAATTGTGTTTCAGTTTCTGAAGTTGAAATGCCAGCAGATATGAATAGAATTGTTGTACTTACCATAAAATTCATATCTTGAGTGACACAAGAAATCTTAAAATTTTAGGGTGTTATGGCCACCTACAGGAGGACTGCATGCTGGCAAACAAATAAACTGTTGGCCAGGCCAGTGGGTTTGTTGTAAATGCAATCACAAGAGCATAGTCATAAACAAAGGGGGGTGAGACCTGTGTTACTCAATGGACTCTGAGAAAAGTTGTTTACGGAGAATAGAGAATTCTCTTTTCTTTATCATCCATTGAGGGACAAAGAATCATCCACTGAGGGACACAGAAATAATGTTTGGGGCAAGCAAAAACAGTCCCACTGAGGGGTGGGAACTACAGCAAACAAGCCAAACATAACAAAATAAAATCAGGACAGCCTGCAGCTCAGATAGCCACCTGAAAAACCTTGCATCCAAAGTTGGCATCAGATGAGGTAAAAAAAGTCTACAGGGTTGAACCTACAAAACATATGTACAGAATACCAGGAGACACCCTTGCAAATCTGAGAAACATAAGTCTGAGGCTTAAAGCTCACTGCCCTAGTGGAGTAAGCTTTGAGGAGAAAACAATGAACCCAATTCTTAAGAGCATAAGTCTGAACAATGATCTGTTTGAATCACTTCATAGAGGTGTGGAATACAAAGCCAAGGTGCTCTTCTTGAGCAAGGCAAATAGGTGATCAGTCTTCCTGAAAGAAGTAGTGACTAAAAAAAAAAAACAATAGCACAACCCAAACCACATCCAAACAATACAGATAAAGTTCCATTTGTGAACTGGATCCAGACAGAAGGATAAAAGAAAAATGTCCTGATGAAGGGGAAAAGAAGAGGCCACCTTAGGAAGAAAAAGTCCTGGCCAATAACACCACCTTCTCCTTGTGCTAGGACAAAAAGGGTCTGTTGTAGGTCAGCTCAGACACTTGTGATGGCCACAAGAAACACAACCATGTGTGCCAGATGAGAATATCTCTGAGAGGCTTGGACAAGGGTCTCTGAAGCTTCAAATGAACAAGATTTAAATCCCATGCAGTGAAAGGGAATTAGATGGAGGGGGGTGGGTGGGACAGACCACATAGGAAAGCCTATGCATAAAGTTCTATGCACAAGTGGAAAGCCAACAGTCTCCGAATCACAGACTTAAGAGTCTATCAGAGCCCTGTGAGAAGTCTCACAAGCTACCACATCTGCCTAGGCCAAACCAGAGCTATGTTCTTGCCGAGCAGATCAGGGAAGATGTTTCATTGAAGAAAAAGCATTGATCAGGATGTACTGATCCCAAAGAGTCACCAGTGCATCCATGGCTTCCACCAGTCAATCCATGGATCTAGATACAGGCCTGTCCAGTTTGTTGTTGAACCTGGAGGCCAGGAGGTCCACATCTGCCACCCCCTACCTTTTGCTTTGGAGGAGCTCCAGGTCCAGGCACTACTGGCTGAGAAATTCTGCCTGCCAACTGGGAATGTAAATGGCTGGTAAGCTTAAAACAAATTTCTGCCCAAGACAGAATTTTCTCTATCCTTCTTGCTGTATTAAAACATCTTGTTCCTCCCTGATGATTGATGTACACATACCGCCGTGGCACTCTACAACTGGATCTGAATTGGAACAGGTTGAACAAGCACTGAAGGTAAAGACGGAGAACCAAAAGTTCCAATACAATAATCGTCTGACAACCAAGTCTCTTCCCCCTCCTCCAGCCCAATAGGCTGGAATCTGTCATTAGGATCCTCCTTAACAGGTTGGGGGTGGGGGAGTGGGTGGACAGGGGGACAACTTCCCCAATTCCAATGCTCAATCCTGGAGCCATAAACCCAAGGACAGTCTGGTCCTGAAAATTAACAGAATCTGTTTGTCCAAATTCACAAATCGACTTGTCGTATGATGACAGGATATTTGCTGCAAATGTCTGCAGTGGGATTGGGCAAACAGAACTGCCTTGAAAGAGGCTACCATATGCCCCTTGACCCTAGTACAGAAGCACAGGGTCAGGAGGCTTTTGGATTGAAGAACACAAACTTGAGACCTGAAAGTCTGAACTTTCTCCTAGGGAGCAAACTTTCTGGCCTGGAATGTGGGCAGGACCAATCCTAAATATTCCAAGCCATTAGTCAGAACGTCTGTTGCCATTGCAGATGCTGATGGTGAAGATGAAGATGCTGAAGACCGGGACCTCCCCATTCTCCAGTGATCGAATACTCTGAACAGCGGTGTTGATTGGATCAGTGTTTGTGGGGGTCTGTTAAGACAATGCCGGCCGCTGCTTTTTGTGTGAGATCCTCAGTCTAACCATCCTAGGAGTGTTTAGCCCAGGGTATTTTAGTGCTCCGGCCAGAAATGCTGCTCAGGGAGCATGAAACTTGTTGACTGGAGCACTATGCAGGAGGCATGTCTGATCACTGGAGACCCAGACTGCTGCACTGTGTGAGAATATTTGTCTGGGTCTTTACCCTGCTGTAGGCAGTTTTGTAGAACAGCAAAGCATAAACACATTAAAAATAAAGCCATTCTTTACTTTTTATGCAGCCTGACTGTACACTTCTGTTAGAAGATAAGAGTCCAATTTTATATTTCTGTCTGTCTCTAGCTTCACTACTTTCTGACAAGGAACAAGATTGTAGATTAGAAAGGTAGAACTTCAGATCTGCAGACTTGTTACAAAGGCACTGACAGCAGTGGGTTAACATAAGAGCCAGGCAACTTGCATTCTCAGAAGCAGAGGTCGCCAGTGGCAGCCATCATATTCTCTCACTAATTTTCTTTAAGCCAACAGGCAATCATAATGACAAGGCAATGCTACATAGGAAAGTGTTGTTTTCAGTGGTTTAGACAAGATTAAGCCTGAGTTCACATATGCGCGGGGCTGGTTTGCAGTGAGTTTTTAAGCCCTGTCCGATGCAACTTCATTCAGCGGTTCAGGTGCGAATTGGTAAAGTGTATGACATTGGAAATCGCACCTGAACCAGGCTGAAAATCGTACTAGACTCTTTTTGAAATTGCACTGCGGCCAGTCCACACGTATGTGAACCAGTTCCTTAGATAGGCTTTTTGGTTTACATGTCATGAGCATCAGATATGGTTCAAAATGCATCCAATTTGCATATATGTGAACCAGGGCTTAGACTTGCACTGAACAATGGGGGTCATGCATTGCGAAGCAATACTAAGTAGGAAGTACAGCATGCATCTGTAATGACCAATATGGCTGCCACCATGGGCTATACCAATAGTAGTGCAAAAGTGGGCATAACTTTTTTGCTAACTTATATAGATAGTTCAAATTTCACATGTTGGCAGAGTAACTTCCTCTACAGCATTTTTATTCTTTGCAGGTATATAAAGAATTCCAGGCAGAAGCAATGTGCTTTCACGGAGTTCTTGATGGAGGGTGTGCAAGCTGTCTGTCATCCACAGAAGGCTACAGAATATTGATGGTGATGACACCATTGACTAAAGCAATACGCACATATGGATGAAGAAATTTAAAATGGCGTCACCTCCATAAACATTCTGTAGCCTTCTGTGTATGTTGGACAGCCTGCTCCCTCCTTCCTCAAGAACTCAATGTTGGCACATTGCTTCTGCTTTTAATCCATTATTTACTTGCAATGAAATAGAAGAGTTACTATAGAGCAGCCATCCTCAACCTTTTTACCCCAGAGGAACCCTAATAATTGTCAGGTCTCAGGGAACCCTTCCTAAAATCAATTCATTGGCAGCCAGTGGGAAATATGCCCCTTCTAAAAATGGATAGGAAGAACAATGGCCTTTTCACAGTGGTGGTCTGGATGCCACAAATATAGACAGCTAAAAAGACCACTGGGTTCAAGTAGCTGGCTGTGCCAAGTCAAGTTGATCCAGGAACTATGTAGACACCATCAGATGGAAGGTCCATCAGCCAAATTCTAAGGAACCCCTAGCAACCTCTGGAGGAGCCCTGCCTGAGAATGGTTGTTCTAGAATAGCCATCCTCAACCTTTTAACCCCAGAGGAGCCCTTAAAATTGTCAGGTCTCAGGGAACCCTTCCTAAAATCAATTCATTGGCAGCCAGTGGGAAAAATGCCCCTTCTAATAATGGATAGGAAGAAGAATGGCCTTTTCACAGTGGTGGTCTGGATGCCACAAATACAGACAGCAAAAAAGACCACTGGGTTCAAGTAGCTGGCTGTGCCAAGTCAAGTTGATCGAGTAACTATGTAGGCACCATCAGATGGAAGGTCCACCAGCCAAATTCTAAGGAACCCCTAGCAACCTCTGGAGGAACCGTGGCTGAGAATGGTTGTTCTAGAATAGCTGTCCTCAACCTTTTAACCCCAGAGGAGCCCTTAAAATAATTTTCAGGTCTCAGGAGACCCTTGCTAAAACCAATTCATTGGCAGCAGCAGGAAAAATGCCCCTTATAATGGCGGCTAGTGAGAAAAATGGCCCCTTCACAGTGATGGTCTCGATGCCACACATACATACAGCTAAACAGTCACGTTGATGCAGGAACTATGGAGGTACCATCAGATGGAAGATCCATCAGCCACAATCCAAGGAATCCCCAGCAACCTCTGGAGGAAACCTAAAGTGCCACAGAACCCTGGTTGAGAATGGTGGCTATAGAGGAAGAGTTACTCTACCAAGTTTGTGAAATGAAAAAAAAAAAGTTATGCACACTTCTGCAACACTCAATACAACACTCGTATTTTCAAAACTACACAAAGTAGATCATATTTATATGTAACAAAAAAAAAAAAAAAACTTGTCTTATGGCCATCCTGCTGGTCCTTAGTAACTGCAAAGGTTCATTAATGGTAATTCTGCTTTCCTGTCTAGGCTTCTGCCATCCGTTCCAGTTGACACTGTACGTGGTCTGATCAGAAGATTCCATGGTCCTTCAAGGGCATTTCCTCCTCTGCCAGAACA
This sequence comes from Staurois parvus, assembly GCF_062004578.1. NCBI lineage: Eukaryota > Metazoa > Chordata > Amphibia > Anura > Ranidae > Staurois > Staurois parvus. The sequence continues at coordinate 693,237 of NW_028319196.1, read as the reverse complement.
TGAATAAACCTAATGGACTGCGCAAGCTTCCTGGTGTCAAGACTGAAGACAGCCCCACAGGAAGACCAGAGTGCGCTGCCTAAACCATGTCTGGACAGCGGAGTCGATATGAGTATTTAATTGTTCCCAGCACTGGTGTATTTAGACCATCAACAGAGACTCAGCTGAGAATACTATAACCATCTAAACAAACTTTTATGTTTTCCCCCTGCTTTTACACTACACTCAGTACTTGTAATATTTATGTAAATGTTTATTTATATGAAACCACATTATTTACACTGTGCCTTACAGTGGCACTTTCTTGTAAAAGTCAGAGAATGCCGCTGGACCAGTCCCTCCCGATCTGCAAGTGGCAGTCACCGGCAAAAGGCTTAAAGTGATAAGATGAAAAAGATAAAAACACGGAATGTGTTAAATTGCATCAATTTAAATGAACACTTGGTAAGAAAGATGAAGTCTGACAAAGCATGCTGGGGCTTGTAGTTCTGCAGATGGAAAGTGTCAGCTTGTCTATGGTAAATAGTTCAGCCAACAGGTACTGCTGCCTATACAAAGATACGGGATGTACCTGTTCCATTACTGCATACTGAAGCATCAATACACAACAGGGGCGGACTGACCATTTGGAAACTCGGGCACTGCCCGAGGGCCTGGGGTCAGTAGGGGGCCCCATGAGATGCCCCTGGTACCTTTTTCATAGGTTTTGAGTTTGGGCAAGGACACGGGCCCCATGATCCCTTATTGCCCGGGGCCCCATGAGTTGTCAGTCCGCCCCTGATACACAACTACCAAATATCCCTGACATTTATTTAAGATGTGTATCTACTGAAAACACATATCTGTGTAGAATCTATAATGCTCCAAAAGGGGTCAAAGATGAAATTCAGCTTTTCAAAACTTAGATATTCTGGCTCATAGGTACCTAAAAGGTATTTAAAGTGGGCCTGAGCTTTGGATGGGAAACAATCAGTTTTTTGGTCAATTTTATTATTTGTAAAGAATATGTAAACTCAATATTTTATATTGCTGATATGTGCCTGCTGTACCATGCACTTGTATGAAAACCTATCCTGTTCACTTTGTAATGCTTCCTTTGTGTGAAATCTCTGGTGTTCCTGCCAGTCCCTCTGCTTTCCTATTAAAAACTGACCATGCTGTGCCCTCATGCCTAGTGTGGTCAGTTTTCTGGCTGTGCTGGGAGCTAATCCAATGATAAGGCTTGTGCTAACATGCCTCCCTCACGCAACCACCACCACATGCACAGTCTTTCACTGGCAAGATCAGTGTGCTGCTGTTCCTCCTCCCTCAGCATTCTATGCAGCTGAGAAGAGGGTAGGTGATCACTTTAAAAAAAAAAAGGGGGGGAATGGCATTTATAATTTTTTTTATATCTATGCACAAATGTTTTGCCTTTCAATTCTATTTTAAACTGAATGGGTTGGTTTACAGATCACTTTAAAGGTCGAACACTAATTGAATGAAAAACATGTCAACACAAGGCTAAGGATTCTGGCTCTGACTGTACTGCATTTCAAAAAGATCCGAGAGCTCTACTGGTTGGTTGGACAATACGCCACATTATATTCACATGTAATATTTCAGATTTACCTGCCTAATAAAGTTTTACTATTTACATGTTTATACAGAATAAAGTTTTTTGAGAAGTTATGAACATTATTAATAAATAATTTGTAGAAATCAGTCGGAAATGCCTGCAGACTTTAGGGCTCAGGGTTTGGTTTCGCTACCTATTGGAATGGCAGGCCAGACGGAACGGCAGAAAGTTGTTCTGGAGCCATGACATGACCACACATTGCTATCATTTTGTCATGTAATAAGATTTTTTTTTTCACAGATTGTGTGCATGTAAATACATTTTAACCTCCCTAGCGGTCTGATTATGTCAGTATTTCTGTGCTCAAAGCAGTACATTTTTTTGCATGGAAATGTGTAGTTTTTTTTTATTGTAGACCTGTAATTTTTAGGAATAACTCACTGAAATCTGTCCGAACAAGAGTCTAGTAAACATCCCGGGTACGATAAAATTTGAAACACGAAATCATAAATTATAATTAAATAATCATAAAAAATAATATAATATAATAAATTTAATTCAATAATATAATCAAACCAAAAACACTGAAATTTGAAATATAGCGCCAAATTCGCACATCGCTGAGCAAAGTCGCAAAATCGTTTTCAGTGTCTGATGACGAATTTCCCCCACGAATCATTATCACTCAATTCTGCAAGTGGTTCTAATTTACTATCGCTGTTCTCTAGCCGGTCTAAAACCGCTTTTGACCTAAAGGGACGCTTTTTGGACGCCATGGACGTTTCTCAGTTTCCAGGCAGAAAGACAGTAAAAATGCAGGCAGGGCACAGGACAAAGCACTCGGGACAAAATGTATGTGAAATGGTTTGATACAGGAATGTTATACTATGTGATTTTAGTGTATTTAGTGAATTTGATTTGTCACTTTTTGACATTTTTAAATTTCCCGCCGTTCCGTCCCCCTGTACTTCCCAACGTTACAGGGAACAGAACCCAGAAGACAAATGCTGGCATCGGCCAGAGGACATTGCTGGGGACACTGCAGGAGGGACATCGCGGGAGCGCAGGACAAGGTAAGTGCTGGAGGGATCCCGGAGCAACGCTGCAGGGTATTCCAGGGTGTAGCTCGGGGTTACCGCTTGTGGTACTGAAACTTTACCCCAAGCTACACTCGGGAATACCGCCAGGGGGGTTAAACAAAATAGATATAAAACAATATCGGTGACTAAAACCTTTGGTTTCTCTTTAATAAATAACACGTAGACTGTTTTGTTTCTTGGCCTACTGGCATTTTTGCCAAAAATTCTAAACTCCACGGATAGAAAAAAAAATCCTGCGTGCCAGAAGATTCCAGTGCCCAGGGCTGCGGTTTCGCTCCAAGGGAGGCAAGGAGGGGACGCAGGGAATGTTTAACTCGAGGTGGAAGGTACACACGCTGTAAATCACGCACTGATATTTGTTATTCTGAAGTTGAAGTTTTGTGGTTCTGGCTTTCTATTACTAATAAAAACAATGTGTGATTATTATCCTTTGGTATCCTCCTATATCCACATCATGACTCAAGTTAAAGTAGCAAGAATTTAAAGCTGAAGTTTAATCTGCTTATTTTCTGCCTTTCCTGTGCTCCCTCCCAATGCGAATTACATTTTTAAATACAAAAATTTTTTGTTTTTATTACATGCCTTATTTAAGAACCTGTGATGTCATCATTGGGTCTCTGTGCTTTTACATGCAATGCAGACAGATCATGGTTGGTGGGAGGAGCCAGAAGGCTGAGGTTTCCTGAAAACAGAGCCCTCGGATCTGGTACAAGCAGTGGGCTGGCTCCTGACAGGAGTTACACAAATATCTAAACACCTTCATGGGTAAGTCTCTGTCTAGAGTCACCATTCCCAGGCAAGCAGACTGCCCTAGGTACATGCCCACATGGTGAGCCTCCATGATAGAAATACCCAAAATGAAATGAATGAGAGGGCCAGGGACCATCATGCTGGGGAAGAAAGGACTATAATGCTGGATGTTCTCCAGCCAGGATATAAGGCAGGATCTGTGTGATTTACTGCAACTTCTAATGCACACTGTGAGAAGCTTACTGTGTGCAGTGGAGTCAAAGTAAGCATTTTCAATATAGAAGAGGAGTCTGTACAACTGTGCAAGATTGAAGGTAGGGCTTGAGGTCAGCTTTAACCACATTTAAGTACATTTACTGCAGTGAGGCAGCACGGGCAAGGTACAGTCACATGTATACACTATACTGCCAAAAGTATTGGGCCAGCCCTCCAAATCATGTGATTCAGGTGTTCCAATCCCCTCCATGGCCACAGGTGTATAAAATCATCCCCTAGGCATGCAGACTGCTTCTACAAACATTGGTGAAAGAATGGGTCGCTCTCAGGAGCTCAGTGACTCCAAGCGTGGTCCCGTGATAGGTTGTCACCTGTGTAATAAGTCCATCCGTGACATGTCCTTGCTACTAAATATTCCACGGTCAGCTATTAGTGATATTGTAACAAAGTGGAAGCAACTGGGAACAACAGCAACTCAGCCACCAAGTGGTAGGCCACGTAAAATTACATAGCAGGGTCAGGGCATGATGAAGCACAGTGCGTAGAAGTCGCCTACTGTTTGCAAAGTCAACTTTGAATTACCTTCAGATTAGCACAACAACAGTGTGTAGAGAGCTTCATGGAATGGGTTTCCATGGCCGAACAGCTGCATCCAAGCCTTACATCACCAAGTGCAATGCAAAGCGTCGGATGCTGTGGTGTAAAGCATGCTGCCACTGGACTCTAGAGCAGTGGAGACGTGTTCTCTGGAGTGACCAATCACGCTTCTCTGTCGGGCAATCTGATGGACGTGTCTGGGTTTGGCGGTTGCCAGGAGAACGGTACTTGCCTGACTGCATTGTGCCAAGTGTAAAGTTTGGTGGAGGGGGGATTATGGTTTGGGGTTGTTTTTCAGAGGTTGGGCTTGGCCTCCTAGTTCCAGTGAAGGGAACTCTTAAGGCATCAGCATACCAAGACATTTTGGACAATTTTATGTTCCCAACTTTGTGGGAACAGTTTGGGGATGGCCCCTTCCTGTTCCAACATGATGCTCACCAGTGCACAAAGCAAGGTCCATAAAGACATGGAGGAGCCAGTTTGGGGTGGAGGAACTTGACTGGCCTGCACAGAGTCCTGACCTCAACCCTATAGAACACCTTTGGGATGAATTAGAGTGGAGACTGTGATCCAGGCCTTCTCGTCCGACATCAGTGCCTGACCTCACAAATGTGCTTCTGGAAGAATGGTCAAACCTTCCCATAGACCCCCTCCTAAACCTTGTGGACGGCCTTCCCAGAAAAGTTGAAGCTGTTATAGCTGCAAAGGGCGGGGCCAACTCAATATTGAACCCTACGGGCTAAGACTGGGATGCCATTAAAGTTCATGTGTGTGTAAAGGCCACCCGACCAATACTTTTGGCAATATAGTGTATATATGACTGCCTTTTTCTGGGTTTGCAGGTGCACACAAGTTTGGCAGCTGATTTCAGCCAATGATTTTGGCTGAAGTCAGCTGATTAGCTGTGTCCAATCACACACAAAGCTCTGTGTTTACAAAACACAGAACTCTGTGTACAGGGAACAGCAATCTGGCTGTTTCTTCTCCCTGCAAAAAAGGAAGAAAAAACAGCCATATAGTAAACAAAAAGCAGCACATACACACTGTTAGCCACACAATTAAGCCCTTGATTGCCAAATGTTAACCCTTTTCCAGCCATTGTCATTAGCACACTGAGTGTGTAGAGTACTATCAATGATCGCTGTACTAGTGTCATTATTGATGTCAGTGTCAGTTAGTGTACCTGCCAGCCAGTGTCTGCTATTGCCAGATTGCCCACCACACTATCACAGTCCCACTATGCATTGCTGATCACTGCCATTACAAGTATAGCGTCTATAGCTGCGCAAACTCCAGTATATATGCCATAGTTTTTAGATGCTAGACACTATAACTTTTGCACAAACCAATTAATATACATTTTTTGGTATTTTTTTTTATACCAAAGACATGTAGCAGAATACATTTTGGCCTGCATTTCTGAAGAAATTTAATTTTTTCCAGATATGTTTAATAACAGAAAGTAGAGATAATAAAGAAAGAAAGAAATAAGAAATAATAAACCCAGTGGTGATCAAATACCACCACACTATTTGTGTGAAAAAATGATATAAATTTAATTTGCATACAGTGTTGCATGACCGTTATGCCGCTAAAGTAGAGCACTGGTGAAAAGATGCCCTGGTCATGAAGGGGATAAAACCTTCCAAAGATCAAGTAGTTAAAAGCAGACATTCTATCACAGGAGCTACTTTCACTCTTACTCTGCCTAGAACTGCATGACTATCGTACTGAATGTGGGGAGATCTCTCCCTAATGGGGGCACAAGTTGCGATAAAAACCTTGTGGAGGCTCTAACCTGTGCTGACCTATTCATGTGTGCACAGCCTGGGACTAGGATCCAGGATCTTCCCCAGGCAAAGGAACTGGGGATAAATGCAAGTACCTGTAGACAGTCATAAGCTGCAAGAACTTTATTAGTAATGTTCTATAATACACTGTGGTGGACATGAGAGTTTCTCTTTAATTTTGTTAAGAAGGCAGATGACAGTCTCTTTGGTGCCCTAATAACTAAGCCAACCATCACCTTTATGCTTGTTGACAGCACACTTTGCAAAGTGAGCATCATGGATACGCTCTAATAAAAATTTTTTACAAAAATTAAAGAATACATGCTATAAATAATAAAAATAAATGTTATATATATATATATATACACACACACACACATATACATACATACATAAATATATATATATATATATATATATATACACACACTCACACATATATATGTGTAAATAATAAATTAAAAAAGGGGCGTGGGGTCCCCCCTCTCATCCATACCAAGGGTCTGGTATGGATTTTGAGGGGAACTCCCACGGCAAAATTAAAAAAAAATAAAACAGCGTGGGGGTCCCCCCCAAAATCCATACCAGACCCTTATCCGAGCATGCAGCCTGGCAGGTCATGAAAGGGGGGACGAGCGAGCGGTGAGGGTTTGGTATGGAAGGGAGGGGGGACCCCATGCCGTTTTTTAAATTATTATTTTACTTGCCGGCAATTCTTTTACATTCAGCTGTCAGTGGGGAACCCCGCTGACAGCTGCAACATTAACATATGGTTGTCACTAATAAAATACCGCATGACTTGATAAAATAACTCATGCGGTATTTTAGTAGAGTTTACTTTTTTCTGACCTCCGGAACGGATTAATTGGTTTTCAATACATTCCTATGGGAAACGGCGTTTTGGTTTACAAATTTTTCGCTATACGAAAAGTCCCGCAGAATGAATTAAATTTGTAAACCGAGGTATGCCTGTATATATAATTTTTTTCTATATATATATCCACTTCATATAGAAGACAAAGGATGCCAGCAATTGTCATGTTCTGCCTATAGCTACCTTAAAGCATTACTAAACCCATGACCCATTTACCATATCCGATCTTCCACAGTACACAAAACATGGAAATACAATTATTTTAGTAAGTATAAACTGCTAAATGCCTTTTCTCATCAGCACTATATAACGTTTGGTGACTTCTATCAGTGCCCAGCCGAGCACTTGTTAAAGCTTGTAGGAGTTTTCAATCTACTGTCCATCCCCCGCAGCTATTTCCTCCTGTACCACTATCCCCTCTCTCCTAGATTGTAAGCTCCAAGGAGCAGGGCCCTCGATCCCCTCGTGTATTGAATCGTATTGTTACTGTACTGTCTCGTGTACTGTCTCCCATTATTATGTACAGCGCTGAGCAAACTGTTGGCGCTATATAAATCCTGTATAATATAATAATAATCTCTACTGATCAAATAATAACCGCGCTCCAATATTGACTAAAAAGTGCTTAGTGCTTATAATGTATATGCAAAATAATCTCCAATGCTGAGTAATTAGTACTATAAACTATAAATCACTGTGCAATGATAATATAAATGTGCCACTATTTCATCAATAAACCAAGTGCTAATTCATATGAAAATATATAATAAATGTAAATAAATATATAACAAATGTATAAAAAAATCAATATTAAATTATATTCAAAGTTCCAATTGCAAAAGTGCTAGAGTGTTCCAACCAAATCAGATGATACTCTCCTTCCCAGGAGTGGTATGCTTCAATCTTGCAGCTTTGTAATTAGCCTGTGTGCCTGTGAGGGATAAACCCTCCTTTGATCCACTCCTTGTTTCAACCACTGAATGCTCCTGTCTATGTTGATTATAAATCTCCAAAAATGACCATTGATCAAAACTCTTAAAGGAAGAACTTTTAAAAAGTCGGAAACCACTTAGCAACCAGCACCTTGCTCTGAATATGCTCAGTTGCTCTCTATTTTTAGGCACAGTAACAAAAATGTAGAGGCAGCAAGTTCTTCCTTTTAGAGTTTTGATCAATGGTCATTTTTGGAGATTTATAATCAACATAGACAGGAGCATTCAGTGGTTGAAACAAGGAGTGGATCAAAGGAGGGTTTAGCCCTCACAGGCACACAGGCTAATTACAAAGCTGCAAGATTGAAGCATACCACTCCTGGGAAGGAGAGTATCATCTGATTTGGTTGGAACACTCTAGCACTTTTGCAATTGGAACTTTGAATATAATTTAATATTGATTTTTTTATACATTTGTTATATATTTATTTATTTACATTTCTTATATATTTTCATATGAATTAGCACTTGGTTTATTGATGAAATAGTGGCACATTTATATTATCATTGCACAGTGATTTATAGTTTATAGTACTAATTACTCAGCATTGGAGATTATTTTGCATATACATTATAAGCACTAAGCACTTTTTAGTCAATATTGGAGTGCGGTTATTATTTGATCAGTTGTCATTAAACGCACATCCAGGGAGAGTGGGCAGGTAAACCAGCGATCCAGTATATATACTTATTTGCATATTCTGGTGGCTCACAAGCACATACGTTTTAATAATAATAATCTCTGACTGTCCTATGAGGCTGCATAACCCCTGACCCTCTGTCTGGACAGTGCAGATTGTCCCTGTGCTGATCACATGACCCTCCCAAAGAAAAAAAAAAAAAACTTCTCTAGCAATACAAACCAAACTGAGCATGTGCAGAGTGACTCCTAGAGGTCTATACTATCAGCAGATGGATTGGGGACAGTAGAAGAATACACCTGTATATATGCATAAACATGTATAATTATATGCCAAAACGAGCATTTTTAGTGCGTGGATTTTCTTCCAGCTCCTAGCAGTAAGATCCAGCGTATATGGGAGTATTTTAATACATCCATGTGTATGTCTTAGACTTGAACGTACATAGTGATAATATCAGGCATAGTCTAGGAGCCCATTCTATACCGGATAAGTGATTTCACGGAGATAAAACACCCAGTAAAGTGCTGATTAGCCTGAAGGAGAAGTAAAATAGTTATAAGATTGTTACTAAGCCTTGGTAGCACTTGTATAAACATAGCGGCCTTGTGGAGTGGTATAGGAAAAATCTGTGCCTTCTCTCATGTTTATACTCCGCAAAGGAGAAAATGTAAATGTTTAACATTGTTCTTGTATGTTTACGTACATGACAGCGCTCGTCCCATCCCATCAGCCAATGAGGGCACACACAACTAGTTCAATGGGCAAGACTGCACAGGAACAATTCGCTGGAGTCGTGACATCTTCATGTATCACATACCTACCATTGCTGCGCTATTCTTCTGCTTTCTCGTATACATTGTTTATATATAGTAAAGGCTTTTACAAAGGCTGTGACCCAGAGTCCCTTTATTCTGAGAGTAAGAACACGAGTTTACAACTTGAATGATATAAATGTTATGGCAGGAGAGGTTCCAGCACCTTGAAAATAGGCGCATCTTACGGAATCTGGGGATCATGGAATCATACGTTAGTGTAGTCCCACTCTCATGATAGGCAGCAGTAGTGGTTAGCTGTGAACTGTTAGGTGACACCTCATTCATATAGAACAGCCTATTATGTAAAGCGGCCACTACAAGGTTCCAAGCCCCGCCAGAAGCACGGCTAGGGGAAAGTAGCATACATTTGATAACGTCGGCATAAATGTTAAATATTTACTGCATGCTCTGAAATGCAAGGAGAATGGTTAGACCATTTACCAGGTTTTTATGATTGTGTCAGCTAGGTGGGATTTCCCATCCCTGCCTACATATTTTTATTATTTTTATTAGAAATCCACTAATGTTTTGTGCAACGGAACCGGACCCCGACTGCACCTGGGCACTTCCGTTAGGATACCGCTTCCCTGTCTGAACACCAAGCACAATCACCACAGCAGACCATACAAGACTAGACGACACCAGTCTTGAAGTAAACCAGGAATTAGACTACTTTATTTTAACACAGATACAAGATATATACATTCAAGGGAACAACCCCCCCTCCCTGCATGACGACACAGGGCGGGGCAATCTAGTCTTTAGTAACAAGAGACACACCAACAGACAGTCCCATCAGGAGGGAGGGGTGCTGGAAACACCCCCCACCAAGCCAATACACAAACACCTACATCCCATAATAGTTTGCTTCCAAGCAAGACACAATAGAACAATGGGATGCAACCACATGGCATTAAACAATCAACAACCCCCCACCCCAATATTAGGACAGATCACCCTGTACCCCTAACAGGCACAGGGTGACTTACACATAATAGGGATATGGGGAGCTGAGACAGGGGTCTCCTCACCTCTCCAAAGTGAGCTGTGTTCCATGGGCCCCCCACCCAAAGTGACTCCCTATGACTTTTGGTCATAAATCTCTAGTGTATTGTCCATAAGAAAGCATGGAGTATGCACTCAAATGATTCTCTGGGGGACACTGGATCAGGAAGTGAGGGGAAATCTTCCTGAGAAGGGGCACAGAAGAAAATAAAAAACTGACAGAGGTTCTAACCTTTCTCCACAAACTATAACTGCCGGAGGTGCTGGAGCAGTTGCAGCCATATTGGCTGTTGTTGTCCAGCTTGGTGTCCATGAACATTAGAGAAAGATATAAAAGTGTGTAAAATAAAAAAGAAATAACTATTTTGAATACTATCATTGCAGGTATTACCCACATATAGTTATGAGAATACCATGTGTTCCTGATAGTGGTCCTACCAAGGGACGTCATGTTATAGACACTCTGGTATAGGATGAACATCTCACCTGTAGGAGGTATAGGGGGAGTAGACATCCCGTGGGGGGAATTCCAGGATCTCTTTGGTAGGACGGACACGTGGGTCAGGATATGGCTTAACATGACGCAATTCTGGGGAAAGGCAAAACTGTGGCATCTCAGGAGCCGGAGAGACGTCAATTTTCAGCTGGGCTACAAAAAAAAAATGTTTGGTGTTAAATATATTAATATTTTTTTAAAATAAATATAGAATAATTTCTGTAATGTTTTATTATCTATACTCAAAACTTTGGATAAAGTAGGCAATGGTTAAAACCCCGATCAAGACGTTTCTTGCCCTGAAAAAGAGGAAATCTCTTCAAAAGTAGAGGAAATATAGAAATCCCCTCAGACAGTTGACAATAGAATAGGTGTCCCCATTGAAGGATTTCACCCTTGTTCCTGTTCAAGTGATAACTGTAAAATTTGAATTTCCCATCATTATCTATTCTAGTGACAATAGTCACCAAGTCAAAAAGAGAGGGTAAGTCACCTAGCAGGAACACAGACCACAATAAATAATAAAAATTCAGGCAGTAGATGAAAGGTGTGGGGTGTTGGATCTTCTAATCAGTAGGTCTTAAGCAGTGCAGAGGGACTGATTACCCATAGGCAGCTCTCCCAGCAGGCCTAAATGGCATATGGAGAGATCATGCTAGTTAGTGGTCAGAATACCTCCAATTGTATCAGTCCAGAGAATGCTTTAACAGCATACCAAGCCCTGATCAAGGGGGGGTCCCTTTGAACCCCGGAAATGCAAGCTTTTTATGATACAAGAGTCTGAATAGAAATAGGTGTATCTATGCCCAAAGCTTCTCCCTTTCTGTTTTAGAGACAACCTTTTTTGGTTCAATAATTTGTCATTTCGATGTGTTTATTGCATTTTCAAGGTTTAAACACTTCATGTCCGGACACTTTTACCCCCTTCCTGTCTAGGGCAATTTTCAGCTTTCAGCGCTATCACACTTTGAATGACAATTGCGCGGTCATGCAACACTGTACCCATATGATTATTTTAGCATTCTTTTGAGACAGATAAAACTTTATTTTGGTGGTATTTATTCACCACTGGGATTTTTATTCTTTTTGCTATATAAATGAAAATGTCCAAAAAAATTTGAAAAAAAGTTTTTTTCTTATAACATTTTGCAAATAAATAATCTTTCTTCATAAATCTTGGCCAAAATGTATTCAGTTATCTTTTTAGTAAAAAAAAAAAAATACCCCAAATTAGTTTATAACCACAAATTATACATTTTTCAAAAACATTTTTTTTTCCATTTTAATTTTATTTTTTTATGTTTTTTTTTTTTTTTACATACTGTCACCCTAGCAGTACAGTGTCACCATAGAGACACTGTACTACTTGGGGGTGATGAAGATTTTGTTTTTTTTTTTACACTGATTGCTTTTACACCCATAAAGGCTGTAAAAGCAATCATTTCTATTTCTCTCTGGCTGCAGACATTGAGAACTACTGTGAGAGCTGTGATTGGTCACAGCTTGTCACATGGTACAAGGCTGTTGTGAATAGCCTTGTACCATGTGACCTCTGTGATCATTCACAGATTTCACACGTAGTAAGCAATGATGTCAGAAGTGACATCTTGCTTACACCTATTCATGTGAACCTTTTTCCACTAGAGAATATACCGTATTGAGTTTATGAGAGGTTCAATACATTTTATTGTAATTTCGCAAAGCAGTGAGGACAACCTTTAAACAAACAGAAGTAAAATCAGCACCAAGGAAGTAAAAAACAAAAAAACCTGACAGAGATACCTGTCCTGGGGATAACCTTTTCATCAGACAGAAAGTGAAAGCAGACCTTTACTCTAAAATACAAATTTCTACCATTCCAACCTTATTTCCCCTCCTTAATTGGTACTGGGTAACAAATTGAGTACATTGAGCAACTTGATGAGTTTTGTATATCATACGTCTGTGTCCTTGCCTTTTTGGTTCACACTAGTGCGATTTCAGATGTGACTTGAGTCGCACAGAATCAAATGACAAGGGAAATTACAATGTTTTCAATGGTGTCTGTTCACATCAACGACACGGAGCCCATAGAACATACAAACCTTATCAAAGTTGCACAATTGCAGTGAAAGTCATATCAAAAATCTATCGAGCAGTGCGAACCTAGCCTAAGGGCTGAAAAAGAATATACCCTTGCCTGCAACTTATTGTCTATTTCATCAAGACTTTCCTCCAGTTGTATCTCATCTATTACTATTCTCAGAATCTGTGTGAATTTACTCCGACGGATAGATTTAACCACCTCCCGTCCGGCCCATGTACATAAACCGCCGGGCGGTGGCAGTGCAGGGTCGGGTGGCCGTTTATAAATGACCTCCCCACCCCCTGCTTGTGCCTGCTCCCTGGGAGTGCGTAGCACCGCAATCCGGTGCCCGCTGTGTCCTTCGGACACAGTGGAACACCGATCGTCGTACGGGACCTCTCTGCGAGGTCCCGATCATGTGATCACTGATTGGCCAATCAGTGATCACATGCAGAGTAGTAAGCAAGATGTCACTTCTTACATCATTGTTTACTACGTGTGAAATCTGTGAATGATCACAGAGATCACATGGTACAAGGCTATTCACAACAGCCTTCTACCATGTGACAAGCTGTGACCAATCACAGCTCACACAGTAGTTCTCAATGGCTGCAAGAATGCAGCCAGAGAGAAGGAGAAATGATTGCTTTTACAGCTTTTATGGGTGTAAAAGCAATCAGTGTAAAAAAAAAAAAAAAAAAAAAAAAAAATCTTCCATCGCCCCCGACAAGTAGTACAGTGTCACTATACTGCTAGGGTGACAGTATGTTAAAAAACATAAATAATATAAATAAAATAAAAATGTAAACAAAATGATTAACAATTATAATTTTTGCCTATAAACTAATTTGGGGTTTTTATTTACTGAAAAGTTAACAGAATAAATTTTGGCAAAGATTTATGATGAAATATTATTTATTTGCAAAATTGTATAAGAAAAACAGTTTTCTGCAATTTTTTTGGACATTTTATTTACATAGCAAAAAAAAATAAAAATCCCAGTTGTGAATAAATACCACCAAAATGAAGCTTTATCTGTGTCAGAAAAATGCTAAAAAATTCATATGGCTACAGTGTTGCATGACTGCTCAATTTTCATTCAAAGTGTGATAGCGCTGAAAGCTGAAATTGGCCTGGACAGTAAGGGGGTAAAAGTGTCCGGACTGGAAGTGGTTAAATAGCCCAGTAGGTGAAAGCTAGAAAAATGAAGTAATTGGTTCCTATCAATTGGTTTGACATATAAATCACTCATCATCATCTACTATCACTCACTGAGATTCACGTGTCCAAAAGAGTATAAAACATGTCCAAATATTGTCAATGAAGCAATTCCAACAAACTCAATGATTCTGAATTAAAACATTACTATAGATGTATGAGTTCCCTATCATATTCATAAATTAATTTGCGCATGGGGGGGCGTGACATTTTAGCCCATAGACGTACCACTTGTAAATATCACTGATCCTTGATAAGAAAGTAGTTATTCTGTAATACCAAATGTAAAAGATTATAAAAGAAAAATTCAATTTCAGATGCAGTATACATCTTGGAGTCCTCAAGTGCAAGGTATGTTTGAAACTGTTGCTATCACTTTGTATCCTGCTTGAGAAGCAATAAAGTGTATTAGTGTGCCGCAACCATCCATACATTCCTGCAAAATATCTGTGATCATGAGCTATACCTGTGACTGGTCGTAATCTGCGTAATACGGTTGATGGTCTCTTCATGTCAGCCAGGAACTTGTAGAGATCTTCATCACTCATTCGATCCCCTTCCTGTAGAAGACATTGAGAGAGTCACCCAAATGAACAGCTAAAAGAAGAAGTGCGTTACTTCCTACCCACCAACAAAACTGAAAACTGCACTGGAAAAGGACAAGTGGAGTAAAATGCTTTGGCCTGCTAGGATTTTTGTACTCACTGTAAAATCTATGTCTTGGAAACCATTGAAGGACTTCGAAATGGACAGTGAAGAACCAAATAGCTGTAGAACAGTCCAGTCAAGTCCTCCCACTACGAGCATGCCCCCCCCCAAAGGGCACAGTTTACAAAGCTTCAGTTATGAATGAATGCTGGTAAATGTGAAATTTTCTGAACCCTTCTCCATCATGAAGGTCCCTATTGTGTGCAGCTGCTGGTGGGAAGGAGAGGAGGGAAGCCAGCAGCACTGCAGGGGTTGGGGCACACAGTGGGGCCAGGGAAGCAGGGGGAAATGTATGGTGCACAGGGAGGGTGATAGGTGCGGCGGAGGGGCAATTACTGGAACTGATCCCCTGTATGTCTCCATCTGCAGCAGCTTAAAGCCATCAGGAGGGAGAGGAGAAGAAGACAGCTTTCGGGGATCGGTTCCATTAACTGCTGCCCCGTCGTGCCGATCACCCTCCCTGGCCAAATCTGATTTACCCAGCTGTACATGAAGACTGGTGGTACCCCCTTATCAACAGCCCTGATCCTAGACACCAAGGGGTGGGACCCGTGGCCCTCAGTGGGCCCCACAACAACAGAAATTGCTTTGTAGAAGTCTGGGGTAAATAAGACTACCTCTGAAACCAGAGTGTTTAAAGTTTCTCCTGTGGAAGAAAAACTCGGCCTGAACTGTGTCCAAGACTGGATATTCCAAACGATGAGTCAATTCTAACAATAATTTCTGAAGTTTCAGGATTCATCCAAACTGCTTTAACATTTGGATGGTCAACTTCACGTTGTCTGATAAAGTCTGCTCCAAAAGTACCAGGAGGTTGTGTACGTATCCCACAATTGATATGCCAAGAGAAAGCAGCAGGGTTATGGTTATTACAGGTGCCAGCACCTTAGTGAGCACCTGAAGTGTAGATGAGTGGTTGAAGGGCAAAGCCAGAAACTGGTTGTGCAGGAGCCCCATGGCAAAGCATACAACGATGTGCTAGAAACATGAATACATGCAAATAAGCATCTTTAGTGTTAGCAGAAGCCAGAAATTCTTCCGTGGCAGATTTTGTGGATTCCATGTGGAATTTCCTGGACTTGAATAAAAATGTTTAGAGCTTTGAGTTCCACAATGGGGTGAATGCCTCCTAAAGCCTGAGGACATTGAACAGGTTGGATTTCAAATCCCCACCGCTTTTTTCCCTCTCCTTTCAGCGATGATAGTTTGGGCTAGATGGCATCGGATTGGTCAGCAGCTATTCTTTGTGGTGCAATTTGTGCCCATTAACACAAATCGCACCACAAAGTATCGGTACTCGGTATCGGCACACGTACTCGCCGATAATAAATGGTATCGGTGCATTCCTAGTTTTAACCTCTTCCCAGCTTAATTTTAGCATACAACTGGTTTCAGCTCCCACACAGATCTCACCTGTTTAAAGAAGTTGGTGACAGTGAGAGTCGCTGGTCGGAAAGAGCTAAACCCGCAAACTTCGTCCCCGACACTGAGCCGCTCGAAGGCTTTCCTCTTCCTCTCGTTCCATGTGCCCTTTCGTTCTGTGCAAGCCAAAGGGAGAAACAGACTGCCGTTACCATTGGAGTCACAGACGCATAAGCAATCATTACGCTTTACTGCTACACACAGCCAGGTCTTAGGTAATGGATTGGACCAAGCAGAAAAAGCCCTAAACAGACTACTGCCTGGCTTTCTAATCCAGAGCTATAGTGGGATCAAGTACTGCCGGCCTTGTGGCCAGAACCTTTCACCATTTTATTGAAATCATGTCCATATCAGTAGAAAAGACAGATCACATGAATAATCTTTTAGTCAAAACATGATCCATAATGGATCATTGCCAAAATATAAAGTTCTGCTCAAAAGTTTGCATACCCTGGCAGAAATTGTGAAATGTTGCCATCGATATTGAAAATATGACTGATCGTACCAAAAAAAGTCTTTTAAGGTTAGTGATCCTATGAAGCCATTTATTATCATAGTTGTTTGGTTCTTTTTTAAATCGTAATGATAAAAGAAGTCATCCAAATGGCCCCGATCAAAAGTTACCATCCCCTGGAATGTTTGGCCTTCGTACAGACACACAAGTTAAAATGGATATAAAAGGTTAATTTCCCACATCTGTGGCTTTTTAAATTGCAATTAGTGTCTGTGTATAAATAGTCAATGAGTTTGTTAGCTCTAACTTGAATGAAAGGCTAGACGCTGACCCATGAGATGCAGAAGAGAACTGTCAAAAGACCTGCGTAACAAGGTAATGGAACTTTATAAAGATGGAAAAGGATATAAAAGATATCCAAAGCTTTGAATATGCCAGTCAGTACTGTTCAATCACTTGTTAAAAAAGGGGAAAATTAGGGGATCTCTTGATACCAACCCAAGGTCAGGTAGACCAAGAAATATTGCAGCCACAACTGTGAGAAGAATTGTTTGGGATGCAAAGAAAAAACCACAAGTAACCTCAGGAGAAATACAGACTGCTCTGAAAAAAGACAGTGTGGTTGTTTCAAGGAGCACAACACGATACTTGAACAAAAATTAGCTGTATGGTCGAGTTGACAGAAAGGAGCCTTTACTGCGCCAATGCCACGAAAATCTCCGATTACAATATGCCCGACAACACCTTGTCACGCCTCACAGCTTCTGGCACACTTTAATCTGGAGTGATGAGATCAAAATAGAGCTTTATGGTCAAGCCATAAGCGCTATATCTGGAGAGGGGTCAACAAGGACTATAGAGACAAGAATACCATCCCGACTGTGAAGCATGGTGGTGGCTCACTGACGTTTTTAGGGAGTGTGAGCTGGGGACTGTGCATGGGGAATCTTGTGAAAACCGATGGCAAGATCATTGCAGCATGTTATCAGAAAATACTGGCAGACAATCTATCTTTTGCACGAAAGCTGCGCATGGGGCGCTCTTGGACTTTTCATGATGACCCACGAGGCCTCCAGTGGTTTTAGCAGAAAAAGGTGAAGGTTCTAAAGTGGTCATCACAGTCTGCTGACCTTAATATCATCGAGCCACTCTGGGTAGATCTCAAACCTGTGGTTCATGCAAGACGACCAAAGACTTTGCATGACCCGGAGGTATTTTGCCAAGATGAATGGGCAGCTATGCCACCTGCAGACATCCAGAGCCTCATAGATAACTATTACAAAAGACTGCATGCTATCATTAATGCTAAAGGGGGCAATACACAGGATTAAGCACTAAGGGTATGCAGACTTTTGAACAGGTGGCATTTCACTGGTTTACTTGTTGGCATGTCTTGTTTTATTGCGCCATTCTGTGATCACCTACAGTTGAATATGAATCCCATAAAAAAATGAAAGAAACATGTTTTGTCTGCTCACTCATGTTTTCTTTAAAAATGGTACATCTTGTCTGGTACCAATTATGCAAGGGTATGCAAACTTTTGAGCACGACTGTACATTCAGTTGTTCAGTTCTGCCTATATGTAACCCTAAAACCAGCCTATAATAATGCATACGCCTATAGTTTCAAGTTGTCCTATTAGTTGTATATATAGTTGCAATATATAAATTTATTGCTTGCAAATAACTGAGTCACATGCATAAAACTAGTAAATATTACTATTATTATTATACAGGATTTATATGGCGCCAACAGTTTGCTCAGCGCTTTACAATATAATGGGAGACAATACAGCAACAATACAGTTCAATACAAGAGGGATAGGAGGGCCTGATCCTTGGAGCTTACAATCTAAACT
Source organism: Staurois parvus (assembly GCF_062004578.1). Lineage (NCBI taxonomy): Eukaryota > Metazoa > Chordata > Amphibia > Anura > Ranidae > Staurois > Staurois parvus. Next base: position 674,674 of record NW_028319196.1, on the reverse strand, counting down.
AATCTTTATACTATCAGCCTTAACAACAAGGATATTAAATGATCTCTGATCTCTGCTACAATGCTGACCTAGCAAAGTGAGTAGATCTTAAAGCAAAATTAAAACTCTGCATTTTTTAAAATGCCCCCCCGGAGCTGTTAGCCATAATGTTCTAGCATTCAAAGCATATCAGTACATTATAGCAGATGTACCTGGCAAGTGATTCACTCCAGCGCCGTGCTATCAGTGCTCCCATTGGTCATGAGTGCTTCCATCCTCTCCCTGTGCTCCTTCCAGGTTCAGACTGTTTGACCGCTTAATTGGCCAAGCCACGATGATGTCACTCCCATGCATGGGGGTCACACCATCAAGGCACAGAGCGGTGTCGTAAATGTATTCTGAGCTGATATGCACAGCTTAGTGTGTACAGAGTAATGCTGGTAGGCAGGGAGAAGCAGTCATGGCAAAAGGGACCAATTAGGATTTTTATTTAAGGAAAACAACAATTTATCAGCATTTTGTTTTTTTGTTAGGTTCAATCTGATGGGGGAAAAAATTAGCCAGGGTCCAAACACATTGCAGTTGTTTGCACTCAATTAGGGCCTGTGCCAATAGGCTTTGGAGATGTGTTGGTGGGAACATGCAGCTGGCTTTTGCATCAGTTTGAGAAAATTCAGAATTCACTGACAGCTGCATTCGGATTTCCTTCCGACATGCATTTGATCTGCTTTGAAGCTGCTTTTGCATTCTCAGAAACTTGCAGTTCAGAGGACTGTGGAAACTGGCCCTTACCTTCATGCTGTGTTAGGGCAGAACACAGAAGACCCGTGGGAGTGCCTCTGATACATGAATTACCTTGAGTTGAAGAACTGGATGAATACTTGGGAGTGATGCGGTATCTTTTATGTTTTAAAGGAGGTGCTGATAAACTGAACTTTACCGTAAACTGATAAAATAATTTCAACACACATTGTGGAACAGAAACCTTCTTACGGTTGTCAAAATTGTCAAATTCTTAGTAGGAGTCAGTGATCCTCCCTTATTAAAGGGCAGGGAACGTCATCAGATGTTATTGTATAAAAACTATTGTTTTCTTTGCAGAAATCTAGGACCAATCTGAGAAATGCTTGCATCAGGCAGCGTAGGGGCTCCCTTGCAACTGATAATAAATGTATCAGTGGAAAACCCCTGAAGCTTTTTGTTTTAGAACAAAACCCTTTTCCACAGAGAAAAGGGGAACAATGTTTTTACAATTTACATGGCCTGAGTCAGAGATGATTGAGTTGACTGAGGTGTTCAGATGATTTGTTGGTGCTCACAACAATAACAGATAAATATCACATATAAAACCTTTTTATTTTCATAAATGCATCATCTACATTAGGGGTCCTCAAACTACGGCCCGCCGAGGACATTTATCCGGCCCCCCGGGTGTTTTGTAATATTTGTCATCCCCCTGCGTACGTTCAGGGCGGCATCCCCTGCGTACTTTCACTTTCAATCCACCAGCACCGCCGCGCTTGACTGGCTCTGCCTCTCCCTCCCTCACCTGCCCCTTGGCCCCGCCTCTGTTCCACCCCCAGTGATATTCCTGTGTGCTGGGGATGTAGATCCGGCCGGCGTGGCGAGTAAATGATAGAGGGGTGGTGTCTGTGATCTCTGGAGGGGCTGCCTGCAGTTCTCCCGCGCTGGGCAGTGACAGACAGCCAAGGAGAAGGACACTGATCAGACTGCATTGATGGACACTGGTGAGGCTGCATTGATGGGCACTGATCAGACTGCATTGATGGGCACTAGTGAGGCTGCATTGATGGGCACTGATCAGACTGCATTGATGGACACTGGTGAGGCTGCATTGATGGGCACTGATCAGACTGCATTGATGGGCACTGGTGAGGCTGCATTGCTGGGCACTGGTGAGGCTGCATTAATGGACACTGATCATACTGCATTGATGAACACTGATCAGACTGCATTGATGGGCACTGGTGAGGCTGCATTGATGGGCACTAATCAGACTGCATTGATGGGCACTGATCAGACTGCATTGATGGGCACTGGTGAGGCTGCATTGATGGGCACTGGTGGGGCTGCACTGATGGGCACTGGTGAGGCTGCACTGATGGGCACTGGTGAGGCTGCACTGATGGGCACTGGTGAGGCTGCACTGATGGGCACTGGTGAGGCTGCACTGATGGGCACTGGTGAGGCTGCACTGATGGGCACTGGTGAGGCTGCACTGATGGGCACTGGTGAGGCTGCACTGATGGGCACTGGTGAGGCTGCACTGATGGGCACTGGTGAGGCTGCACTGATGGGCACTGGTGAGGCTGCACTGATGGGCACTGGTGAGGCTGCACTGATGGGCACTGGTGAGGCTGCATTGTTGGGCACTGGTGAGGCTGCATTGTTGGGCACTGGTGAGGCTGCATTGTTGGGCACTGGTGAGGCTGCATTGTTGGGCACTGGTGAGGCTGCATTAATGGACACTGATCATACTGCATTGATGAGGCTGCATTGATGGACACTGATCAGACTGCATTGCTGGGCACTGGTGAGGCTGCATTGATAGGCACTGATCAGTCTGCACTGATGGGCACTGGTGAGGCTGCATTGATGGGCACTGGTGAGGCTGCATTGATGGGCACTGGTGAGGCTGCATTGTTGGGCACTGGTGAGGCTGCATTGTTGGGCACTGGTGAGGCTGCATTGTTGGGCATAGGTGAGGCTGCATTGTTGGGCACTGGTGAGGCTGCATTGTTGGGCACTGATCAGGCTGCATTGTTGTGCACTGGTGAGGCTGCATTGATGGGCACTGGTGAGGCTGCATTGATGGGCACTGGTGAGGCTGCATTGATGGGCACTGGTGAGGCTGCATTGATGGGCACTGATCAGTCTGCACTGATGGGCACTGGTGAGGCTGCATTGATGGGCACTGGTGAGGCTGCATTGATGGGCACTGGTGAGGCTGCATTGTTGGGCACTGGTGAGGCTGCATTGTTGGGCATAGGTGAGGCTGCATTGTTGGGCACTGGTGAGGCTGCATTAATGGGCACTGATCAGGCTGCATTGTTGTGCACTGGTGAGGCTGCATTGATGGGCACTGGTGAGGCTGCATTGATGGGCACTGGTGAGGCTGCATTGATGGGCACCGGTGAGGCTGCATTGATCGGCACCGGTGAGGCTGCATTGATCGGCACCGGTGAGGCTGCATTGATCGGCACCGGTGAGGCTGCATTGATCGGCACCGGTGAGGCTGCATTGATGGGCTTTGGTGAGGCTGCATTGATGGGCACTGGTGAGGCTGCATTGATGGGCACTGGTGAGGCTGCATTGATGGGCACTGGTGAGGCTGCATTGATGGGCACTGGTGAGGCTGCATTGATGGGCACTGGTGAGGCTGCATTGATGGCCACTGATCAGACTGCATTGATGGCCACTGGTGAGGCTGCATTGATGGCCACTGGTGAGGCTGCATTGATGGCCACTGGTGAGGCTGCATTGATGGCCACTGGTGAGGCTGCATTGATGGCCACTGGTGAGGCTGCATTGATGGCCACTGGTGAGGCTGCATTGATGGCCACTGGTGAGGCTGCATTGATGGCCACTGGTGAGGCTGCATTGATGGCCACTGATCAGACTGCATTGATGGCCACTGATCAGACTGCATTGTTGGGCACTGATCATACTGCAATGATGGGCACTGGTGAGGCTGCAATGATGGGCACTGGTGAGGCTGCAATGATGGGCACTGGTGAGGCTGCAATGATGGGCACTGGTGAGGCGGCATTGATGGGCACTGGTGAGGCGGCATTGATGGGCACTGGTGAGGCGGCATTGATGGGCACTGGTGAGGCGGCATTGATGGGCACTGGTGAGGCGGCATTGATGGGCACTGATCAGACTGCATTGATGGGCCTATATATATAGTCCGAATATAGTCCGGCCCTCCAACGGTCTGAAGGACAGTGAACTGGCCCCCTGTTTAAAAAGTTTGAGGACCCCTGATCTACATCATTGAGACATTTTGGTTACAGGCTCTGAAACTCAAATGAGGCAAAGATAAAATAGATCCAAACACAAATTATTTTCCTTTTTAAATAGAAAGGGGAAGGATTAGAACCCTTGTCCAGTTACATTGCTGTCAGTTCTCCTTGTTAGGAGGACTCACCTGATTGTCCCAGTAACCATTGTCACAAAGACTAAAAGTATTGGAAAATCCAATATTTTGTCTAGTGGGGATTCATGATCCTGTGACAACTGTCAGAGAGGTCATTTCCTTCATTTGAGAGTTTTCTTCACAATTAGTATTATGTCTCAAAACAGGAAGTGAAATCTTCCTAATAGGCCACAAAAGACAAAAAAAACCTGACAAAAGTTTAAAATATTCCCTGCTCTATCCAAAATGAGAGAATAAAAAGTACTGGCTTTGGTTTTACTTAAAAGGCACTAGAACAAAAAAAGTGTCAATGTTTTTAAAAATGTGTGCACTATAATTGGCTCCTGAGCAAATTTAACATTTCTGTTTTTGGTAAATTTAGAGAATAACTTTTTTGTTACCTATGAGATTGACATTATATACGTATTGGGTCTGGTTTTGGCAGAGATTCAAGGTTTTCTTGTAGTCAAAAAAATTATTTTCTCTACATTTTGAAGGCAAAATAAAAGTAGTGCACTCCTTTTAATAGGTAAAAAAGAAAGGTTACAGTAAAAGAGTAAATCACCAGTTAAAATATTTAGACAAATATATACAAAATTTGGAGATACTACAGAAACAATTCTATATTATCAGAAAATTTGTAACAGTAGAAATAGGATTTTACAGTGTGTAAACAATCCTATTTTCTCTTTCATCGAAGGACAAACTAAGTCTTTAACCTTCGAGATGTCAAGGTACCAAGGGCATCTCATGGGGCCCCCTACTGACCCCGGGCCCTCGGACAGTGCCCGAGTTTCCAAATGGTCAGTCCGCCCCTGCTTCTGGGTGAGAATAGAGATACAGAACAAAAGATGTGGGGGCTACATTTTAGACAACCTACACAAAGATCTTAAGCAGAGAATGAGAAGCCAACAGCATGTGAAACCAAATAAAAAGATTATTTAGTTATTTCAGGTACTTATATAGCGCTTTACACATCTATTGTACATTCACATCAGTCCCTGACCCTCAAGGAGCGTACAATCTAAAGTCCCTAACTCACATTCATACAGTCAGGTCCATACATATTGGGACATTGACACAATTCTAACATTTTTGGCTCTATACACGACCACAATGGATTTGAAATGAAACGAACAAGATGTGCTTTAACTGCAGACTGTCAACCTTTTTCCCGGAGCTCCGGGACTTGCGGTCTACCCCGCACCCGAAGCCGCGGCCGAACTGGATCGCAGGGCATCGGCCCGGGGCGCCGCCGCTCCGTCCCCCGATCCCTGCCGACCTGCCAGCCTCCCCAGGGCCCTCCTCACTAGCCCTGGGTCCATCCCTGACCACCAGGAACCAGCTCAGGCCCACTGATCGCTGCTCCGCTGCCCAGCAAGCCAAAGTCCTTGGCGTCATTCTGGACTCAAACCTTTCCTTCCAACCTCATGTCAAATCACTTACAAACACATGCAGGCTCCACCTTCGCAACATCGCCAAGATACGCACCTTCCTTACCCCAGACACCACTAAACTACTCGTACACTCCCTGATTATCTCACGCCTTGACTACTGCAACTCCCTCCTCACCGTCCTACCCCAGTGCAAGCTCTCCCCACTTCAGACCATCCTGAACTCAGTGGCCAGACTCATCCACCTCACCAGCCGCTCCACCTCTGCCACCCCCCTCTGCCTATCCCTCCACTGGCTCCCTATTGCCCAACGCATCAAATTCAAACTATTCACTCTGACCTACAAAGCCATTCACAACACTGCCCCTAACTACCTCACCAACCTGATTCCCAGGTACCACCCTACCCGTACCCTTCGCTCTTCACAGGACCTCCTTCTATCTTGCTCCCTGGTCTCCTCCTCCAACGCACGACTGCAAGACTTCTCCAGGTCCTCCCCCATCCTCTGGAACTCACTACCTCAATCCATCAGACTGTCACCTTCCCTTCTCACCTTCAGGCGGTCCCTGAAAACCCACTTCTTCAGGGAAGCCTACCCCACCCTCACCTAACAGCCATTCTCCTTCATTCCTCCTACCACTCCATCCCCCACAGCCACTTCCTCCTGTACCACTACCCCCTCCCTCCTAGATTGTAAGCTCAAAAGAGTAGGGCCCTCTAACCCCTCGTGTGCTGTTTGTTGTTGCTGTACTGTTTCATGTATTGTCCCCCCCTCTATTGTACAGCACTGAGCAAACCCTTTGGTGCTATATAAACTCGATGTAATAATAATAATAATGTTGCCTGACAGAACACTTGCTGACTATTCCCAATATAAGGAGGCTGCCTAAATATCCCCACAAGAGTGTAGCAGGGCTAGAAGTAGGGCCAGCACCTTGGTGAATAACCAAGATGCAGGCAAGAGGCCCAATGGCACATCCACAATCTGGTGGTGCAGTTGCCCTTTGAAAAACATACAAATCGCTTATGCGCTGGAAGAATAGTAGGCACCCATCCCATCTCTGATGTCTACAGAAGACAGAAAGTCTCCTGGGTGAAGGGAGAAGATGAAAGATTTCTAATGTGAAAAATTGGGCAATTACACCTTTGTGCAGAAGACCAGAAAGGGCTCAGTGAAGATCAGCTACTCTGTGCAGTGGCACAGGAAGGGTGGAAGTTAGAAACCAAGGAAGGGGCAGGGAGAGAAACTCCATTTTGTAGTCCAGGGATAACACCTTCTGCACCCAAGCACCTGGGGTGTAAGCTGCCCAAGCTTCTGCAAAGGTTAACAATGTCCCCTCATTCTGGTAAGTCAGGGGGCTGGCTTAATGCAGAGGAAAAGGTATCTGAGGATTTGGCAGCCTTTAAGTGCCAGGACTTGCAAGGGGATGAGGAGCCAAGCCAGGGGCCTCGATGTGGAGGACAGAATAAAAAAAAAGAAAGGGATGTTAACAGATAGAGAGGGAGAAGATTTTGCAATCTGTTTTTTAGGTTTCTTCCGATTAGGAAGATGGTTGCTTTTGCCACCAGGAGGATGTTTGATGCTGGCATGAGCTAGTCCAAAAAAACAATGTCCCTCGAAGACCATGAGGACCAAAAGCTTTTTACCAAGGGTTCCGCAGTTCAGCCAGTATCATACACAAATGCATTGACATGAGACACATGCTGGAAATGAGATGGGAGGATTTTAGCAAACTGTCACAGATGAAATTTTACAATGCAGCTATCTGCTCCATGATTTCAGTAAGCAAGTAAGACCTAGTTTGACAAAGTAAGGTCATAGCTAGAACCGGATGAATGTCAGGGCCCACTAGTACCAACAGAATTCTAGAAAAAGGGCTTCCAACAACTCATCAGTTGGATCCTTAAAGACAGATGCATACTCCACTGAAACAGCAAGTTTCTTATTATTATTATTATACAGGATTTATATAGCGCCAACAGTTTGCTCAGCACTTTACAATTAAGAAGAGAAACTGCCAGGTCCAAAGTGGGAACAGACCACCTCTTCACAAAGCCCTCAATAAAGAGATTCAACACTTATAAGCACTTGGGGAAAGCGGATGGACAGCTTGCTAGAATTTTTCCGATCTTGACAGAAATATAGATAGAAAAGTGGGTGCAAAGGGAAATATTTTGCGGCCTTAGGTGTCTTAAGAGCAGAGGATTACATGATTCCAGGCTGCAGATGTTGAAACTCTCAGTAACCAACCTGATTAGTGTGCGAACTGGGGGCACATGGTACAGCAGGAGTGTTCTTTCGGTGTCTAGAATCCGACATGTTGCAACCGCATAGTAGTAAGGCAACCTATGGGCTTAGGGTAAGAGGCAAGGCCTTATGTAATTAAAAACCATGCAAGTAAGTGAGGGTCAGATGGCTGCAGCTGACCAAAGTGACTGTAGGTGGGCATTGAGAATGGATGGAAGATTGGATTTACACATGGCCCTTGCTATGCAGAAGCAGCAGTAGCAGTGAGAATGGTTCCGCTTAGAAGATTACATTTGTGCTCAGTCCCATAGCACTAACCTCTTCTGTAGTAAAACTGGAACAGAAAATAAAGGTGCCCAGGCAGCACCTAAGTAAGGGTAGTTCCCAGTACTGAGCTGGACTGGCCTGCTCATTAAGTGAGCCTTCAGAAGCAAGGTAAACACTGAGGCAATGTCTATAGCTCTGAACCTGGAAAGTTCCCCACAGCTAACGTTTTCTAGTTTGAAAAGTATCCTCTGCAGAACTCTGTGCTTAAGGGTCATTTCCAGTCTACTAGACCGGACGTTTCATAGACAAAGTCCAGACATAGCACTTCAAAATCCAGGCTGGGGACAAATGCACTGGAAAGATGTAATCAAAGAGACAAAGCTCCAGCAGTGATGCAGAGAAGAGTCTTAGCTGAAAACAAACTGAAGAAAAAAAGTTGCTTGCAATAAATAAGTTAGCATTTAACAAAGCAGAGCTGCAGAAAAGATGTCCATCCTTACAGGACACTAACAAAAAATGAATACATGCCAGTAGTGGGTAACCCGGGCTGGCCTACAGTTCTTTTTGTTTGCCAGTGTCCAATCCTCATGTAGGCAGCAGTATAATGCAAAGGTTAAACAATTCTTCCTCAATGGGTGAGAAAGAAATGTTTTAGATTCTGATAGTTCTACAAATATCCAAATTAGAGCCTTTGTTAACTGTAGCACAACAGATGTTGTAAATCAGTTTGATTGTCCTTGTAGATTATTGTACAATGGCAAAACCAAAACTTTCAAAAATAAAAAGCAGAACCCATTCACGTAACTGTATATATGTACAGTGGTACAGAATTACTAAAGGAGCAGAGACTGTTCACATAGCAAAGTAAACAATAATGAATAAGGTGAGGCACTATTGACCGCAGTGAGGACACAGGAGATTGACCCTCCTGGAGGAGTCAGTTTCTGTAGAGACTTTGGGTGGATGATTTCTTTTTAATAGATCACTGGTTGGCAGTGAAAACAGCAGGAAAGAAAAGAAGAAGTATCACCCTTGCAGGCATACCTTTTGTTTGGATATTTATTTTCGAGACAGGGTCGCTTTAACCAAATGCTTCAGTGAGGCATCTATATATATGTTTAAGGAATTTTGGGATAGAGGTGTTCATGTCCATCAAGCAGGTATTCAATTTCTCATTCATGAGACAATGGTCTATAGACAACCTGGGAATATACAGAAGTTTTCAGTATGAGTCTACCCTGTCTGAGGCTCCAGACCTGCTGTGCTATCATTATCGCATATAGTTCCGCCACTGGGCAGACCTATGAATACACAAACGGGGAATCACTGATATAATGGAAACCTAATATGTAATCTGCCACTGAAAGAATCATTGTGTTTTTTAACCCTTCATAAAAATAATTATTTCTCACCACCCTCAGAGTCCGAGTCCCGATCAGCTGTCCCCATGCTGTTCACAATATTCATTAGGTGAATGGCAGTCCAAGCAAAGGGCATGCGATACCGGCCCAGCCGGGAGCAAAACTGATCAGCTTGGGCCCTCAGTTTGTCCACTTTTTCCTTGTTCTGTGGACACAAAAGAAAACAATATGCATTATTGAGAAGCTCAGCTTTCGCAGCAACTCCCTTCACAGCAGTGACTCAGTTACAAAGCAGTGAAAAAGCAGCTCAGCTGCTCCTGATGCTCCTTCTAGTAGTAAACCAGCAGTATTGGAATCTCCCCCTACCAATGCAGACTCAGCAGATCTGGCAACCTTTCTCCTTCTACCAGCAGTGACCCTTCAGTCTTCTGATATCCAACATAAACACAGAGCATATGCTCTGGAAGAAGGAGCAGGGGGATTTTAGCTGATGAATGAATGACTTCTGCTGTGACTGTGAGGATTAATTACTCCATAGTGCCTGCATCTACAGAGGTCAGTAAGGGCTCATTTGCTGCTTGTTAAGGATATATGTACATATTTGATTGTCCACATCCTGGCTACAGGTTCACTTTAACGCAGAACTTAAAAGGGGAAGTTCTGCATTATGCCCTCCTCACCCCTCATTTTCTTCTTTTGGAACTTTTTTTTTGAGGGAGGGGGCATTCCAACAGAGGTTCTCCCTCTTCATTCCCAGCCTGCAACCTTCTGGGACATGTCATAGGTCCCAGAGGGCTGCAGAGCCATCCACAAAGCAGTGTGGCTCACACATGCATAGTTAGAAGATGGCTGTGGAGCCGCAAGGAGTCACAGACAGTTTCTCACAGTTAACATGCCAGCACCGGGAACCCGAAGACTGCCAAAGATCCAGCAGGAGTGAGGATGGCGCTGGATCCCTGGACAGGTAAGTGTTCCCCTGTCAAAAGTCCACAGCTACAGTATTTGTAGGTGCTAATTTTTATTTTTTTTTTTCAAATTGGGTGAAGAACCTCTTTAAGCATGACCACATTAAACAAATCTTGCAATGTACAATGACAACTTGCTACATGCATACAATAAGCCATCTGGCTATGAACAATTATTGGGAGAAAAGTATGTGCAAGCGCATTCTGTCTTCGAAGCATATCAATTAATCTTTTATTCTGCCAGACAGGCTCACTTATCAAAAATTTTTATTGAATTGATCTTTTTGCTCTGCTTCACAATATTTTTTTAAAATAAAAAAGGCATTGCTACATGATTTTTTTTTACCAAAGACAGAGAGGCAGAAGACTTTCACGGCTAAGTGAAAAGTCTGCAGAATGTGATGTTTACAGATCACCACATATGAATCAGAACTAAAGGAAATATTTACTTATAGACACCACATTCATGTCAGTAACAGCTGCCACATGTGGGCCCCTTACACTGTACAGCTGCTGGCCCGACTATGCAGATATCTCTCCTTGCACACTTGGTATGTCACTGACATTTAAATAAAGAACTGATGTTCATGGTGTGCCATCCGCTTTCTTACAAAAAAAAAAAACGCTCTAATTTAGCAAGTGCAAACACCACCCACCAGCACATACGTATGTGGCAAATTTAAATGATACCCATCATGAATCATATGATAGGTATGCTAATCGTCTGGATGTCATGCTAAAGTTTTGACTTTAATACTTTGCAAATCACTGATCCAAAACAAGCACAGAGATAGTGAATTCCTGAATTTGCTCAGACTTTCATTTTCTGCATGCTTGTTCCAGTATTCAAGTTGGGCACAGCAAGGCGACTGACATTTTCAGCAGATGGTCTGGAATGGCAGCCTCAATATTTATCTCAGGGCATGCTTAATTTAAGTACCAGCAACCATTTTTCTTAAAAAAAAAAACAAAAAACAAATCATACTGGTTTATACATCTGCACCAATGTGCATTTCGGATGAAGGAACAGAAGGTGGGTCTTGTCATGCAATAAGATCCCCTAATCTGTCTGCAGACAAAAATGTTGGTGCAACTCTAGAAGTTTGATAAAAAAAATACTAGCTATAACAGGATTTCTTAAGACCCAAATTAAGTCATAGAAATAGATATGCAGTCAGATTGTAAGTTGTTAGTTTAACCACCTCCCGTCTGGCCGTTGTATATAAACGGCCGGATGGTGGCAGTACAGGGGCGGGTGGCCATTTATAAACGGCCTCCCCACCCCCTGCTTGTGCGTGCTCCCTGGAAGCACGGAGCACCGTGATCCGGTGCCCGCTGTGTACTCCGGACACAGTGGAATACCAATCGTTGTACGGGACCTCTGTGCGAGGTCCCGATCATGCGATCACTGATTGGCCAATCAGTGATCACATGCAGAGTAGTAAGCAAGATGTCACTTCTGACATCATTGCTTACTACGTGTGAAATATGTGAATGATCACAGAGGTCACATGGTACACGGCTATTCACAACAGCCTTGTACCATGTGACAAGCTGTGACCAATCACAGCTCACACAGTAGTTCTCAATGTCTGCAAGAATGCATCCAGAGAGAAGAAATGGTTGCTTTTACAGCCTTTATGGGTGTAAAAGCAATCAGTGTAAAAAAAAAAAAAAAAAGATCTTCATCACCCCCCACAAGTAGTACAGTGTCACCATGGTGACACTGTACTGCTAGGGTGACAGTATGTAAAAAAAAACCATATATAATAATATAAAAAAATAAAAATGTAAAAATAAAAAGTTTAAAAATTATAATTTTTGGTTATAAACTAATTTGGGTTATTTTTTTTTTACTAAAAAGGATAGCGGAATACATTTTGGCCAAGATTTATGATGAAATATTTGCAAAATTTTATAAGAAAAACACTTTATGGACTTTTTCATTTACATAGCAAAAAAAAAAAAAAATCCCAGTGGTGAATAAATTCCACCAAAATAAAGCTTTATCTATCTCAAACAAATTCTAAAAAATTCATATGGGTCCAGTGTTGCATGACTGCACAATTGTCATTCAAAGTGTGACAGCGCTGAAAGCTGAAAATGGGCCTGGACAGGACGGGGGTAAAAGTGTCTGGACTTGAAGTGGTTAAAGTCTAATAACCTCACTTTTCATGGTCTTACTTCCACTTTCCTGGAAGCAGCTGTGCAGGGTCTCTGCATATGATTGTACAATCCATTAGGTACCAGGGTTAGATCCAGTGCACTCAGTCATCAGCACTCAGTAATAGAACTGGTCTGACCCGCCTCTCTCCCTTTCTCTTAATACAAGTTTGTGTGAGGACATATGGCTGTTATTTGGATATGCTGGCACTGTCATGTGAGGGCTAAAAAGCAGCATTTTTTCACTAAAAGAAGGTATTCTAAGGTATGTCCAAGCAAAAAAAAAAAAAAAAAAAATCAGGCACAAATTACAACATATGATGGATTAGAAAGATATAAAGCGTGAAACTTCAACAGAGCTTTATCATTCCTGTACTCCTTTTATTGAAGTCTTTACTAGGTTGTCTATGCTTTGCTGTAGACCTTGCAATAACTCTTTTCTTACCTTGATGCCGTCACTTTCTTTTAAGACCATGTATGGCTCACAGCTATCCCCGATGTCTCCCTGCTGTAGGACCTTCTCCAGCTGAAATAGAATACAGAACCCGTTCACGTACATCACAAGGAAATTGAACACGCACACACACAAATGTGCAACATATACACATCACACAGGAACATCTATGTAAGGCAAGTGGTATGACTTTGGAGGTATAAAACTGAGCTGACCATACATAGGAGGGCTTTCTTATCAAGAAATGTACACTGGGGAACCTCAGTGCACCAAAACCATATTTAATGTGGAAAGGAGAACTTTCTATTACTATGTGTAAAAGATCGACCAGCAGCAAGGCCTGGATTCTTTCTTAGATACACAGAATATAACTGGATATAACATCTATAGGTAAAGTTGATCCAGGGAATATCCGATTGCCTCTCGGGGGATAAGGAAGGAATTTTTTTCCCCAGCAGGAGCAAATTGGATCATGCTTTGCTGGGTTTTTTTGCCTTATTCTGGATGAGCTGTGGGTGTAGGATTATAACTTTTTTTTTTCTATGGTTGAAATGGATGGACTTTTGTCTTTTTTTCAGCCAGACTAACTATGTAATTATGTAAGGCATAGCAAACACAATCATCAGTTTAACCACGAACCCCATCAATCCGTGGGCAGCACAGTGGCTAAATGGTTAGCACTTCTGCCTGGCAGTACTAGGGTTGCTGGTTCCCAGCCAAAGCACCTCCTGCGTGGAGTTTGCATGTTCTCCCTGCGCCTGCTTGGTACTCCAGTTTCCTCCCACACTCCAAAGACATGCTGGTAAGTTAACAGGCTCCTGTCTAAATTGGCCCTAGTATGTGTATATATGAATGTGAGTTAGGGATGTTAGATTGAATGCCCCTTGAGGGTTAGGGACTGATGTGAATGTACAATATATATGTAAAGTGCTGCGTAAATTGACGGCACTGTATAAGTACCTGAAATAAAATAAATAATCCAAGCCCTATTCCTAGTCACAAATAACCATAAATTTGCATTAAAAAAGGTATGGATATTCTTACATGGTTACACTCGTCCAACTTGGACCTATATAACTTTGTATATACCATACTTAGCAATGCCCATGGAAGCTGGAAATCAGTGTAGTAGGCACTGCCACTACTGTGATCTCCGCTAGCTTCTGGTTCCTGTACCAAGTAGCTGTTCTTCTGCACCGTGAACACAGGAGGTTGCCTGCTCAGCATGGTTCCATTCAGAGATTAATTTTCTCAATAAATGCAAATCATTTTTGTGTTGGATGAGGTGAAGTGGAGGAGCAGAGATATCACAATATCCAACTCGTCCAATCAGTGAATGTTTTTCATTCATTCAGAAAATGCAATGTGTCCTCTGAATGGCACCCATACTGAGCAAGCGACCTCACATGTTCATTAAGTGTTGCCTACTACAGTGATTTCCAGCTTCTAGAAGGATCAGCCAGGTATGGTATATGCAGCTGGACCAATGTAAAAATATCCATACCTAGAATTTGTCTTTAACATTGGTGTATTGTTTCCAAACTATTTTTTACACCAGAAAACACGTTTATGCAAGTTGCTGTATAAAGTGGTCTTATCAAATTTCTGGTATTATTCTGTACCCTTATATTTAAAATATAACACAAATAAAACTTGACAAAAGAGGAATCTGAACTTATTTTCTATCCAAGTCCCTTTAGAGTGACTGGGGTAGTACCTGGGGTCCCCTCCACACATACACGGTTGCAAAGTAATACTGGTCTGTGCTTAAATTTCTAATCTAACAGATCAGACCAAGGAGCAGCAAAAAGCCTGGGCAACCAAGTATGACAAATTTTTCAAAATGTAGCTGGGCAACCCCTGAGGAAAGTGTTTTTGTAGGAAATAGTCAGACTTTCTCTGGCCAGCCACCGGACAACCCTTTTCTGGCCAGAAATATTAACTACTATTGGTGCTGTGAGGGATAAAGTGGTAATAAGATCTAGAACATAAATGTGGGAAAAATGTGGATTTGAGTACTGGCTTACAAATACTGGAAAAGTGCTTCTAAAGGTGAAAGGTTTTTTACCCTAATGTATTCAATGCATTGAGATAAAAAACCTTCTGGGTGCAGACCCCCCCCCCAATACATACCTGAGCCCCATCTTGATCCAACGATGTGCATGAGAGCGCCAGCTCTCTTGAGTCTCTCTCTTAATTGGCTCACACAGCAGTGGGAGCCACTGGCTCCTGCCAATCTCAGCCAGCAAGCCAATGAGAAGAGAGCAGGGGGGCGGGGCCAAGCCAAGGTGTGTGCGCGAATGGACAATGTCCATTCACAGGAGCGCAGCTTGGGAGTGAGCCTGCTCCAGTGCCCCCATGACAAGAGGCTTGCTAGTGGAGGCACTTCGAGTGGGGGGCCAGGACCGCCGGGCGGGGGTCCAAAGAGCAAGTAAGTATGGCAGGTTTGTTATTTTTTTTTTTTTAAATTACATGATATGGTCATGTACTATTCTTAAAGTTATTCTAAAAGTTGTAAGACTACTAACCCCCTTCTACTCAGTCTTTCTATAGCTCCTTTATGATAGCTGGTCACAATATAAATCAAGATTTCCACAAAGCCTACTGTACAGATTTATTTTGAAGTGGAACTACGCTACATCTAAACACCACAAACCCAAAAACCGAAAGTGGAACATTAGCCAGAAAATTTACAGAGGCCGATCTGCTGACAGCCTTAAAGCAGAATTAAACCCTTCTATCCTTTATAGACAAGGAAGCTGCTTCTGTTTGTTCTGTAACTGCCAACTATCAAATAGCTGGTGTCATAACTGATCATATGTGCAGCACCATGGCAGTTGCAGATCAAACAGATGGCAGCTTCCTTGGCTGTAAAGGATGGGAGGGTTTAGTTCTGCTTTAACTGCTACTCAGGGCTTCAACAAAATGGCGGCCTCAAGCAAAAAGAAATAGGAATAATGCTGTAGGCAATTTACAGCACACAGTAATTTTGGGAGTATAATTATTAATTTGGAATGTGTGTTCCTTGCTAAAGAACATTATTTTTTATCAATTGTTATGAATAAAGTTCCGCTTGCATTCATTTTTAACATTCAGAGCAAGCTCCCCCATCCAACCATGTCTCCATGCTTTATTTTACTTAGAAATCACTCCCCTAGCATCTCTGGCTGTGACCATCTTGAGTAAGGGCAGATGATTCATGTAGCATTTACTTCCTGGAATCCATCTGTCCTTAGCTCAGGCATGCAGACAGGAGGGTGTGCTTAGCTGAGAAAAATCCTCCTGAAGACGGTATGGCATCATTTGCCTAGGCCTGGAAACCAGGAAGTAACCGAAGAAATGAAAACAAAAAAGTTGAAAACAAGTAAACCTGATATAATTTCCTATTTACTAATGCTAGCAGCATACTGATTAAAAATAGTAAGGGTTGATTGAGAGAGTGAAGTTCTGCTTTAAGTAGCCTCCAGAAATCGGATCAAAACTCTAGACGCAAACTGTATTTTTTAAGGGACATTGGAAACTGACTCCCAGTCCTGATGAACATGACTATGTATGGCCAGATCTGTACAGCTAGCAATGTTACACTATGGCTATTATACAGACAGCAGAACATGGCGCCAACACTCCCAATGGATGTGGATAAAGCACCTTGATGACGAGATATATGTCAGGAGATGGGTATGTGATGGAGAAGATGGCTGATCTTGCCAGGGTGGAGGGTGCTGGGTGTCCACCTTGTGCCCGCAGCATGTTTTTCACTGTGTCAGAATTCAGGTCGAAATGGAATGCTTCAGATATCTAGGAAGTAAGAATACAGATGTAGAATTCAGATAATGTTATATCAGAGAGGGAAGTTACTGCCCCTCAAAAAAACCTGACCAAATACAAGTTTCAAGCATGCTGACAGCATCAAGTATTGTAGTCTGGGATTAATATCTGCAGAATGAACCCTGATATGTAAATACAAATTCAGACTGAAAGGGCAATTTTCAAACAGTTATGCAAACGGTCTCATAACTAGCATTGCCTAATGTTACACAATTGTATGTAATGTCGAAAAAATGTCAACAATACACTGCTGATCAGGATCTGATGAACTCATGCTATACTTACGTACAGCACGTGTGATGTGCAGCACAAAAACTGCATATTAGATATTAAATAGATGATAGACATACTGGACAAAACCGTATCTAAAGCCAAAACATTTTTTTTTTAGTTTTGGTGAAGTAGCGAAGGGTTAGAACCTCTCTGACATTTTTATTTCCATCTGTGTTCATGATAGGGAAATTCACCATCCCGATATGTAATCAGAACATTGTCCCAAGACAGAAAGCGATGGGCGATTGAAACATTTTTCCTTAGTAAGGAAGGTCAAGGCCTTAAAGTAGTTGTAAAGTCTCAAGGTTTTTTACATTCATGCATTTAATGCATGAAGGTAAAAAGCATTCTGTGTGTAGCAGCCCCCTCAGCCCCTCCTAAAACTTACCTGAGCACCCCCTTGATCCAGCGATGTCCACAAAAGCCTCTGTACTCTGGGGACTCTCACCGCTGATTGGCTGTCAATCACAGCCAGTGAGCCAATCATGAGAGGGAGGGGGCAGGGCCGAGCCATGGCTGTGCATGAGAATAGACACACAGAGCTGCAGCTCTGAAGCGTGCATGCTTGGGTGCCCCCCATAGCAAGCTGTTTGCTATGGGGGCACCCGACAGAATGGAGGAGCCAGGAGCGCTGGCGGGAGACCTGTGAAGAAGAGGTTCCGGGCTGCTCTGTGCAGAACCATTGCACAGAGCAGGTAAGTATGACATGTTTGTTATTTTTAAGAAAAGTAAAAACAAAACTTTAGTATCACTTTAAACCACCTTCTCCCTATGTAGGACTAAGAAGGGTTCCCTGCAGGATAACGTTGTCAGTTCAGACATTCATCTAGCAGAGAAGATAGCAAAAAGTAAAATGAACTTGTGCTCCAGAACAGAGATAGGAATGTCTCAGATTCAAAGGCTTTTGAAAACACACACAAAAAAAAAAAAAACAGCTTCATAACCCATGGAGGTAGAGAGAAAATGACTAGTGGAACCACATGGGAGACCACTTGCACAAAGGTATTGATCTTTGTAAGGAAATAGAAGCAATAAAAATCTCCTGCACTCTCAAGACCGGATCTGGCATGTGTGGAAAGATTTATTCAATTCAGTTCAGTCTGGCAAAGCTGTGTAGCCCCCTGAGGGCTTGGGAAGCCCAAAAAGCCACTGGAAGATAAGAAAAAAAGAAGAGGGCACACAAGCCTTGTGCATTATCCCCCCCAACAAATCTTTTATCTGGAAATAACAGATGTGTACTCACAAACGCCATGAAAAAACAAGCATGTCATGACCCTCAATGGTCCATAGTCCGGAGTGCTGTGAGAGTTCCATACACAGAGATGGACACTCAGAGCATGGCTGAAGCGTTTCGAGGGAAGAGTCCCTCTTCCTCATAGCTTTCCTTCGAAATGCATTAGCCATGCTCTGAATGTCCATCTGTGTATGGGACTAACACAGCACTCTGGACCATTGAGGGTCATGAAATGCTTGTGTTTACTTGGCGTTTGTGAGTACACAACTGTTAATTCCAAATAAAAGATTTGTGTGTGAGGTAATGTACAAGGCTTGTGCGGCCTTTTCTTATTCTTATCTTTATAATATGAGAAATAGAGAAAAAAAAAAAAAGCGCCACAAACTAAACAGAACAAAAGCTGCACTCCTAACCAAAAAAAGGTAAAAATGTGAATAAATCAAAGAGTGCGCTAAATATAAGTGAATACAAAAATTATTAGTTTAAAATATTGTCCGTGATAGAAAAATTTTTATATAAAAGTCCATCCACCATAACAAAGCAATTAAACAGTTCTGAAATCTTGTATAAATCAAACACCGTGCAAAAAAAATCCACCACCGAATTAAATGGGTACACTCACCAGAGCTCCATGCTGACCAGATTATAAATCAGCAAAGATAGCGTTTGCTCTGGGAGCGATGATCAGCAGAAATAATCCAAACTGGGAGCAATATACTGCAAGCAGCCAATCAGCACAATATGGAATAGCCTTTAACAGCAGGTAGTCTTCATGTCTCCATACCATAGATCATGTTCGGGGAATCAAAAAAGGAAATCATGGTGCAGTACGTTTAAAACCAAAATGTTTTACTAAAACGTCAGAAATGCACTCACATACAGGGTGTCTAGCCGACACCAGCAATGACAGCCTCAAGAAAGCAGGGACGAGACTCGCTCACCGCGATATCACAACCGACAGTCTACGAGGAGCGTCCAGACATCACATCCAAAAGAAGCCCCACCCTATTAGTTTCGTCATCCGACGTCCTCACGGGGCGGATTCCGGTGGTGGATTTTTTTTGCACGATGTTTGATTTATACAAGATTTCAGAACTGTTTAATTACTTCGTTATGGTGGATGGACTTTTATATAAAATTTTTTCTATCACGGACATCATTATTTTAAACTAATAATTTTTGTATTTACTTATATTTAGCGCACTCTTTGATTTATTCTTATCTTTGTAAGGAAAGCCAGAATTCTCCGGAAAAGAAAGGCAGGAGAAGAGATCTGGCCCTTGATTGTACTAAGGGCCAAGTGGTGGTGGGGTTCCATCCACAAGAAAGAAAGGATCATTCCAGTAGCCTAACGAGGTATAACATATGGAGGCGCTGCACACCGTCAGTTCAATGTGTATCATATAGTGAAGAGCTGTCTCAGTTCCTCCTGAGGCTGCACTTCAGTATTTGATACATGCTGAGCGGACGGTAAGTGGTGCCTCCATATAGTTTACCTCGTTAGGCTGCTGGGATGAGCATTTAAGACACCAGCACCTCTTGGGTTGTGGATCGTTTGAGCAGCATCACTTAGCACTCCATAAAAGTTCTTACAGATCGTAGAAATAAAGGATCATGGCTAAATTTTTGGGGAAAAATCCTCTGGACTCGCACCAAAGTGCACCTTCCGTGTTGAATTGTAGATCTTGCAGCAAGTGGACATCCTAGCTTTTAGCATCGTAGGGATAAAACTCCCATAGATGACACCGCCCTTTAGAACCTAGGCTTCCACAACCATATGTTAAAGCCATTAACCTAGAAGAAGGGTGGCAAACTGGTCCTTGGGACAGCAGATCCAGGCAGTGTTGGCAGTGTGCATCAGCAAGTTGTCTTATGAGGTCGGAGTACCATGCTCTCTTGGGCCAATCCGGGGCTATGAGAATTACCAGATTTCCCTCTATGATCTTGAGAAGCAATTGAGGAAGAAGCATCAGTTGAGGAAAGGATCAGAGTGTATTAATGCCACAAGGCATTAGTACATCCACTTCTTCTGTTGGCATACCCCTGGATCTGAATACAAGCTTGTCCAGATGGTTTTTGAATCTGGTGGCCAGAAGGTTCATATCCGGCGAACCCACTTGTGAAACAGGTCCTGGTCCACCGAGACCACCTTCACGGGTCCAGATGCTCCTGGGTAAGATAATTTGAGTGGCAATTGTCCATGCCAGGAACACTACAAAGAGAGCTGGAAAATGAGATCCTCCCCAAGAGAAGATCTGATTCTGCTATTAGTTTGCAGCAAGATTTCCTGTTCCTCATTGATAATTGATGAGTGGATGATCCAGAGCTCATGACCTGACAACAGGCCTGTCTAATGCCGAGCTCCAGTATGTTTTTCAGGAGGAGAAAATGCATTCATAACTAAGTCTAAACTCATTATACTGCCCCTCAACCCAACCGGCTGGCATCATATTGAATGGGAGGACCAATTACACAGCTGGAACAGACCATTTAGTGACAAATTTCTCACTGGGATGGTATAGTGCTAAAAAGTGCTTGGGAGGCATAAAAATACTCTCGGTGTTTCTGAATGTCATATAGAAAGAAATCAAAACTGGTGGGAAGGGAAGATTTTGTAGGCTTTAGGGGCCCTGTAGGACCTAAGACTAGCTACGGGACTAGTAGAAGCAAAAGGCTAATCTTCCGGTTTTAGGGTATGGAGCACCAATAAGGGCCAAAACTGTCCCTTTTAATTAGATATAATAGCACTCCTTTATCAGTCAGTGACCTAAAAAAAGAATTCCAGGAATGGATATTTTTGCATAGTTACATTGGTCCAGTTTGGAACAATGCAACTATGCCAATACCAGATCTGGGAGATCCCTATAGAAGCTGGAAATCATTGTATTAGACATCGCTACTACAATGATCTTCATTAACTACTGGGTCCTGCAAAGGTGCCATTAGGAGAACACTTTGTATTTCCTCAATGACTGCATAGCGTTCTGTGATTGGATGAGGAGGCGAGGTGGGTCAGGGACATCATGCTCTCCACCTTGTCCAATCACTACCACAGTGATTTTTAGCTCTCCGGGGGATCCCGCAGTTATGGTATATGCAGTTGTATTGGTTCAAACAGAACCATTATAGCTATGTAAAAAATATCCATACCTGAAATTCTTCTTTAAGCAGCTTGGTATCAGAGTTTCCAAGCAGCCAAGTCATTTGCACAGCACAAGACCCCTAAGTAAGTGGAGATCACTGGAGTAGCTGTGTCTGCTTCAGTGATTTTCAGCTTCCAGGGGCCAGGTATAATATATATATTTACATTGGTCAAAGCTGGACCAATGCAATTGTGTAAAAATATACCACGCCTGGAATTCTTCTTTATAGCTGCACTGCAGGAAAACACCTAAACACGCTGCGGAAATACTCCATGTGAATACTGCACATCAACCCACACCCTTTAACGCTAATCTCCAAGAACAGAAAACAAACAAATTAATGCAGCTCTATGGTAATCAAATCATAATGTAGGACCAATGTAACTATGCAATATCTATACCTGTAATTTTGTATTAGACAGAGCTTCCAAGCGGCAAAGGCCACAGGCACTGAATCTAGCTCTGATGAAGAAGGGATCCCCCTTCAAAACGTGTCAGCGTCATTCTGAGAATCCCCCCTTCTGATGGGATACGCATGTGTCTCATCGTGTGGTTCAACTTTGGACTTTACATGCTTGTTTTACTACTAAGTTTGTGAGTATATCTCCTAAATCAATAAATCCATTAACTGTTTAGTGAGGTAATGCGCAAGGCTGGTGTGCTCTGTCTTTTGTTCTTCACTACAGTCTGAATCTATAGGGGAAGGTGTGGTAGATTGGTTGAGGCCTCTGTAGTTAGGGTCAGAGACAAACAGGGCAATCTGCGACATAAAGGCACACACAGCTGTAGCAAAAACCTCCCCTAAGAGGGGGAAGATGCCCAGCTACACCTGACACAAGTTTCATGTGACCTCCATCACAGATGAAAAGAGATCACAGATTGCACAACACTACACTCAGCGTTATGGTGTCAGCCCCCAGTTCAACAGCATTAACTCCTTTCACGGCAAGTCCGTTGGAAAAAAGGATCCAACATAGGTACCAAGTGAATAATAAAAATGAAGGAGCGCCCCTGATGCTTGGCCCAAATGTATCACTCACAAACAAAAGTAAGACTTCAGACAGAGCAAGCGCAAAGGCAATGATAACAGCTCTGGGCCTGGAAGCACTCTGCAGCTAACTGAGCCAGAGCCAATTTGAAAATGCTCAAGCGATGCCAAATGTCAGAGGGTCGCTTACAGGTCCTACCCACAATGCCTGACCCAGCAGAGTCCGGTCATAGCAAGACCAAATTCTGAGGCTAAGGTCAACTGTATCACATAGCAACGAGAAACCAAAGAGACCCATTGTAGCTATGTACATAGAGGCAAATCTTAATGGAAGAGAAAACAACTTATTGGGAAAAAAAAATAGGGTAAGCCTTAAATCAGCAGAGCTGAGAAAAGAAGTCAATCCTAGGACACTAACAATTGATGGGTGCTACTATTAGAAGAGATAGATAGATAGATAGATAGATAGATAGATAGATAGATAGATAGATAGATAGATAGATAGATAGAGATATGTGCAGATATGCTTTCCCAACATGCAGGAGATATTTCTGAGCGCTAATAAACATAAATGTACACAGGGCAGCAACTCTCAAAACTCAATTTGAATTATTGTTTCAGCACATGACTACATTCTACAATCTGGGGTTGATTTACTAAAGGCCAATTGACTGTGCAATTAACAAATGCAGTTGCACTTTGCAAGGGCAATTGTTCCAAAGCTTAGTAAATAAGGGGAAGCTCTGCTTGCCTAGATCATCCA
The DNA here is from genome assembly GCF_062004578.1 of Staurois parvus. Classification (NCBI taxonomy): domain Eukaryota; kingdom Metazoa; phylum Chordata; class Amphibia; order Anura; family Ranidae; genus Staurois; species Staurois parvus. Next base: position 651,455 of record NW_028319196.1, on the reverse strand, counting down.
ATCATGTGCAAGCAAAAAACATTTTTCTTCTATTTTCTTTGCATGTGATTGGGCACAATTTGCAAAGTGAACTTCGCCTAATTTACAAAGCTATGGAGCAAATACCCTTGTAGAGTGCAACGGTATTTGCAAAGTGCACAGTCTATTAGCCTTTAGCAAATCAGCCCCTCCGTAAATCATCCTCTGTATTGTATGCTGCTATAACTTACTTTTTTCTTTTCTTTGGCATCATAAAGGGCCATCACACAAAATATTGGCTCAATTTCTATTTCAAACCTGAAAAAAGGGACAAAGAATTAAATTCTAACAGTGACGATCCAGTTAATATTTTAAAGAAGAAATCTAGGCATGATATATTTTTATAGAATTACATTGGTCTAGTTGGGTCCAGAATACCTAGACACTGCTACTTCAGTGATCTTGCTCCAGGGTCCCGTGCTGATTGGCTGGCCTGCTGCACAGGAGGTAGCTGCTCAGCATGGGCACCATTCATAAATGCAAAGTATGAGGTGGAGAGGTGGGGCATTGACATCACACTCTCCACCTTGTTCAATCAGAGAATGCTTTGCATTCATTCAGAAAATGCAAAGAATTCTCTGAATGGCGCCTGTGCCAAGCGGCTCATCTCCTATTCACAATGCATCAAGTTGTCCGCTCAGCACGAGATCAAGAAGCAAGTGAAGATTACTGGGGTAGTGATGTCTACTTCCGGGCTTTCCAGAAGCATTGGCCAGGTATAGTATATACACAGTTACATTGGTCCAACCTGGACCAATGTAATTACCGTATATACTATGCCTGGAATTCTTCTTTATAACTGCACTGCAGGAAAACATCTAAGCACACTGTGCAAATACATATACAGTAGGTCAATACGACCCATAAACACACACCTTTAAACACTAATCTCCAGGTGTATATAACAGAGACAAATTGATGCAGCTTTATATTAACCCCTTCCCGCCGGCGCCTCCCGGCCCTTTAGGAGTTTCAGATGCTGGGAGGAGGGGTGGGTGGGGCGTGGTTTAGGGATCATGTACAGGAAAGGTCCCGATCGAAAGAGCAGACCGGGACCTTTCCGTGAGTACCGGACATGTGTGCTGGGAGCACGCAGGGTGCGAACTCTCAGCACACATGTTTTTTTCTTACCTGAACGCAAATGTGCGGCCGCTCAGCGTCTAGGCCCAGACGCCAGGAGGCCACACATTTGTGTGCGGCCGGCGCAAAGGGGTTAAACTAGTTCTAAAGGCTGAAGATCCCCCCTCAGCCCCCTAAATGCTTACGTGAGCCCTATCTTGATCCATTGATGTGCAGAGAAGCAGTAGCTCTCCTGAGTCTCTCCCTCCTCATTGGCTCAGACACAGCAGCAGAAGACATTGGATCCCACTGCTGTCAGTCACAGCCAGTGAGGAGAGAGCAGGGGACCCCCTTATAGACACAAAGAGGCAGACTGGAAGCGAGTACGCACAAGTGCCAAAAGGGGGAAGAGCCAGAAGTGACGACGGGGGACACAAGAAAAGGAGGATCAAGGCAGCTCTGTGCAAAACCACTGCACACAGCAGGTAAGTATAATGTGTTTGTTATTTTTAAAACAAAAAATCTGAACCTTTAGTATCACTTTTTTTTATAACTCTTTTAATTGACAAAGGTACAAAACAGGGATACATAAAACATGACCCTCCGCATAAGCTGAGAGAAATACAAACTGTGGTACACAAACATGAAGGCAAATACAGTGGAGAAAATAATGATTTGATCCGCTGCAGATTTTTCTATGTTTGCCCATTTACAAAGAAATGAAGGTTCTATAATTTTTATCATAGGTGTATTTTAAATGATAGAGACAGAATATCAACCAAAAATTCCAGAAAAAAAAACAATACAAATGTTATAAATTGAGTTGCAGTTCAGTGGGTAAAATAAGTATTTGATCCCCCAGCAAAACATGACTTACTACTTGGTGGAGAAACCCTTGTTGGCAAGCACAGGGGTAAGACATTTCTTGTAGTTAGTTACAAGGTTTGCACACATTTCAGGAACGAATTTGGTCCGCTCTTCTTTACAGAACTTCTCTAAATCCTTAAGGTTTCTTGGCTGTAGCTTAGCAACTCGAAGTTTTAGCTCCTTCCATAAACTTTGTATAGGATTAAGGTCTGGAGACTGCCTACGCCACTCCATGACCTTAACGTGCTTTTTCTTGAGCCACTCCTTTGTTGCTTTGGCAGTATGTTTGGGTCATTGTCATGATGGAAGACCCGTCCATGACCCATCTTCAATGTTCTGGCTGAGGGAAGAAGGTTCTTATCCAAGATTTTACAATACACTGCCCCGTCCATTGGCCCCTCAATGCGGTAAAGTTGGCCTGTACCATTAGCAGAGAAACAGCCCCAAAGCATAATGTTTCCACCTCCATGTTTGACTGTAGGGATGGTGTTCTTAGGGTCATAGTCAACAATTTTTGTCCTCCAAACACACTGAATCGAGTTAATGCCAAAGAGCTCAATTTTGGTCTCACCTGACCACAGCACTTTCTCCCGATCCTTCTCTGAATAATTTAGATGTTCATTGCGAAACTTCAGTTGAGCCTGTACATGTGCCTTCTTGAGGAGGAGGACCTTGCAGGTGCTGCAGGATTTCAATCCATGGAAACGTATTTCTCATTATAATCCTTAACCCATGAGGCAAAATCTTGCATGGAGCTCCAGACTAAGGGCAATTGATGGTTATTTTCTATTTCTTCCATTTGCGAATAATCACTCCAACAGTTGTCTCCTTCTCACCAAGCTTCTTGATGAGGGTCTTGTAGCCCATTCCACCCTTGTGCAGGTCTACAATATTGTCACTGATGTCCTTTGATGGCTGTTTGGTCTTGCCCATGATGGTGAGGAAGAATGATTCTGTGGACAGGTGTCTTCTATACACATAACAAGTTGTCATTAGGAACACCTTAAATTGACAGGACTAATCTGTATACAACATGAGCACATAGCCAGTCTGTGGGAGCCAGAATTATTGTTTGTTGGTAGGGGATAAAATACTTTAATCACTGAATTGCAACTCAATTTATAACATTTGTATCATGTGTTTTTTCTGTATTTTTGGTTTATATTCTGTCTCTATCATTTAAAATACACCTATGATAAAAATTATAGACCCTTAATTTCTTTGTAAGTGGGCAAACTTACAAAATCCGCAGGGGATTAAATAATTATTTTCCCACTGTATATAACCTCACATAAGTATAAAAAATATGACACTACTGTCAAGGTTGATATCCAACCTTTTTCCCTGAGCTCAAAGTAAAACTTATATTCAGACATATTGCAAGCCTTGCTAGGCTGCAATTCCCAAATACAAAATACAAAAACTGTGAAGGAAATGGGTTTTCTCAAGTGTTAGTTATCATGAGGGTAGAGAAGCATCAGACAGCCCACACTTTGTTGTGTTTCCTAGGGCAACCCCTATGTTCAAGGATAAGCTTTTCATATGGTAATTTTTGATTGCCCAAATGCATCCATTTACAGATGGGGGAGTGGGTTGAATCCATTTGAGTGCTAACGCTTTACAAGCTAAAAAGAGTGTTTCCCTTAACACATTCCTAGTGTATCTCGGCCATAGTTCCTCATCTAAGATACCCAGCAGACATACTTCTGGGGTGTATGGCACCAGAACAGATAGTACAGTGGATAAAATATCAACCATCTGCTGCCAATATCTGGCAATGACAGGGCAGAGCCAGATAACATATGCAAAGTCAGCTCTTGGGCAGTCACTCTAGCGCATTTTGGAGCAGGTAATCTGCGCATGGCATGAAGCCCGACGATGGTTAGAGAAGACGAATGTAGCATATATAGTTGTATAAGTTTGTTATGAAGCCGGAGGTTTGGTATTAAGCTGAACGTTCCTGGGACATTTCACACAGGTCCCAGAGGACTGTGGCCCATTCACAAACTACAGCGTGATTCGCGCATGCGCAATAAGAAACTGGCTGCGAAGTCTCAAGGCTTCACTGCTGGTTTCCCTTAGTCAAGATGACAGCCAATTGAGGAATCAGCTTGGGGTGAGGCCACCACTGGAACCCTGGACAGGTAAGTGCCCTAATATAAAATTCAGCATCTACAGTATTTGTAGCTGTTGACTTTACATTTTTGGGATGGGGGGGGGGGCAAAACTTGGGAAGGGGGGGGCAGAACTCCTCTTTAAGGAATACATCATTGTGCATACCCTGTACAGAACAGTTCAGACTAGGAGATGGAGAAGCAGCACAAGAAGCCAGTTAATTGTGCTGTGGTGTTCATGTACTAACAATGGACATGTTAGCAGCAACAAGCAGACGGACAAAGATGATTTCATCAGACTGCTGTTTTCTTCTATCACAGAGTCTGGTAGGGGCAAGACCTCTAAGTCTTAAACTAACTGCAGAAAGAAAAATTAGGTCTTCAACCTTGTCAAATAGGACTGTGCTGTATAAATCACAGAACCAAATGGACAAAAATAATAATCCTTTGGAAGTTAATTCAGCTCCCATATATATTTTTTCTGTATATTTATCCATTTTTCTGGAGTTTAGATTTAATGTGTTTATACTTACCTGCTCTGTACAATGAAATTGCATAGAGCGGCCCTGAACCTCTCCTCAGGTCCCTGCCGGTGCTCCTAGCTCCTCCCTTCCACTGAGTGCCCCCCATAAAAAGGCACTCTTGACACAGACAGCGGAACTCAGCCCTGCTCCACTGTCACTGGTTTTGAGTGACAGGGACGGGAGCCAAAGGTTCCTGCTGCCACATCAAAGCTAGTAAGACCAGGGGAGAGAAGAGCTGCAAATGGGCACAGCGCTGGATTATATAAGGGCTAATGCAAGTCGGGGGGGGGGTATACGGATGCCTAAAGGAATGGATGAAGGTAAAAACTGTTTAGGCTTTATAACCACTTTAACTTACTGCTCCACTTGTGAAGTCAATTACTACTCCATCATGGTCAAGAAGGCAATAAAATAAATCCGTTTTGGCACAGATTACATTTCTTGAGGATTATGAGACACAGTGGAAGAAGCATGCTCAAAAAAAAAAAATCCTCCAGCAATATACAACCATGCACTACAAATTTCTGAGTGCCTCTGAATGGTAAATGCAGCCTAGAGTACTAGCACCTTATTTACATTAAGAAGACCTTTTTGGGAAAGGAGTTTAACAACTGCAGTTGTTCAAAGTGAGCTGTGATGGGATTAGGAGATATTGATGCATTTTTCAGATGTTTAAGAGCAGGTTGTATTATACTTGAGAATTTAGTTCCTGTAAAACACCAAGGCAGATCAAATATCTCTTTGTCCACATCTCAGCATATGAAACAAATTAAAAGAAAATCGATTAAAGAAAAATCATTCCATCAGGGTCAACCAAGGGAAAGACGGAAACAACAACCAAAATAATGCTTACTTGAGTGATATGCATTTGACCAGGATCCTCTGACCAAAGTGCTCCTTGGGTACCTCAGGAATGGTGGATCTCTCCACAGCTTCATCCTATGGCAAAAGAGAACTTGTGAATATAGAGAAGGAGCCGGGTTACTGCAATAACATGTTACCGGGATAATAAGATATTACAGGGTAATAAGACACTCGGGAGCCGGGTTACTGTAATAAGATATTACAGGGGGAATAAGACACTCGGGAGCCGGGTTACTGTAATAAGATATTACAGGGTAATAAGACACTCGGGAGCCGGGTTACTGTAATAAGATATTACAGGGGGAATAAGACACTCGGGAGCCGGGTTACTGTAATAAGATATTACAGGGGTAATAAGACACTCGGGAGCCGGGTTACTGTAATAAGATATTACAGGGGGAATAAGACACTCGGGAGCCGGGTTACTGTAATAAGATATTACAGGGGAATAAGACACTCGGGAGCCGGGTTACCGTAATAAGATATTACAGGGGTAATAAGACACTCGGGAGCCGGGTTACTGTAATAAGATATTACAGGGTAATAAGACACTCGGGAGCCGGGTTACTGTAATAAGATATTACAGGGTAATAAGACACTCGGGAGCCGGGTTACTGTAATAAGATATTACAGGGGAATAAGACACTCGGGAGCCGGGTTACTGTAATAAGATATTACAGGGGGAATAAGACACTCGGGAGCCGGGTTACCGTAATAAGATATTACAGGGGGAATAAGACACTCGGGAGCCGGGTTACCGTAATAAGATATTACAGGGGGAATAAGACACTCGGGAGCCGGGTTACTGTAATAAGATATTACAGGGTAATAAGACACTCAGGAAATGGGTACCATGAAGTTATTTAAATTACTGTTAGTGTCACCTCATCGGGAGCCGGATAGAGAGTGAGGATATGATGGTGTCGGCTCCCTCTACGCTGCTCCTCATTCATTCTGTCCACCTCTTCTGGTGGTGTCCTCTCCAGGAGACCTGGCAGCAATGGATCTGGAGCAGAGTTCTTCAGGTCAAATATACTAGAAGCCCAACTGCCCCGGGGGGTCTCATCCATTGAGGCAGATACTCTTTTTTTTTCCTCCTATTGATGTGCAAAAAAGAAAAAAAAATTTATTTGAGTGATTTTCTACCACATTTATACCTTCATTGAATATAGTAATGAACCTACTGCACTCATATGCTGCTGTTCGGTGACTGGCCCAGCGCTGTCACATAGGCAAAAGGAGACAGACAGAACCCCCCCCCCCTCCCCTGTGTAAGCTCCAAGTTGGGATTTCTTTCTTCATTTCTGGCAGAGGACAGTGATGGGGGAACAATGGGAAAGTAAATATAATATATATAATATAATATTTTGTTTTGTACTAGCAAAGCACAGGTTCATCTGTTTGAGGAGTCAAGAGAGATGCCACCTTGTCAGCTCACCCTGAGCCAAGAAACCAAACAGAACTGATGTACAATAATATTTTAGACATTTTATTATACCCACCAGATTCTATTATTATAAGGCCAAGCAGAACTCCAACCATTATTTTTTTTGTATGGGAAAGATTAAATATTTTTTTCGTGTTTACTGCAGACTGTGGACCTGCTATGGAAATTTAGGATTTTTTCCCTCCAATTCCTGTACCGATGACATTCAGGGGCCTGCTGTGAGCTAAATCTACTGCATCTCCTCTCTGGAGTGGATTCTGCATCTACTGCTATGGAGAATTCACTAAAGACTGGTGTTCCTCCCTCTCTAATAGATTCTTCATAGGAACATAAGCAAAGTACAATTCAGGAAACTCACAGCAATGCCTTAGGGGTCACTGGGATAGAAATTGGGGAAAAAGCTTCCAAGCAGGGATACAGGGCACAATAAGGTCTGGTTCACACTTATGCGGGTGTGAACCAGAAACACAACAGTCCATTTAACATGGTTTCCTATGGGACACGGTCACATCTATGCTTTTTTCAGCTGTGTTCAGGAAAGGGTCAGGAACTTTATTTAAATGCAGAACTGTGCAAATCCAGGAAAAACATCTCACATATATGTATTACAACTGTGTATTTAACCATTTTCCAGGAGGTCAGTTTTAAGCCTTGACATTAAATTACCTGCTCTTCAGGAGCCCCCCTCTCCTCTGTGGCTTCATCCAGCTCATACAACTGGCGGTTCAGAGCTTTCTGCCGTTGTCGCTGGCGTTCTGCAGTGATGGGAGTGTACGCCGTGCTCAGACGCTGAGACCTATTTACAGAAAACCATAGTGACAATAAGAGACAACTGCACTTCAAGTGTAAGCTGTACAAAAATAGCCACAAGGCTCTCAATGGATTCTATGCCATCTCCACTATCATCCGTTTTGGTTTCTCTCCTTCAATTACCTATTTCAAAGTAAACCATTGAAAATACCTCCCAATATGTCAATATGTAGTGACTCCACCCTAAATCTGCTCTTTGTTAGAGTCGTGGCAGTGGAATTGGGTTGAAGCAGTTGCAAGTGCAATCTGACTTACAGGGGAATTTCTACCTAAGCTACAGACATACATACATACATACATACATACATACATACATACATACATACATACAGTTGTGACCAAAATTATTCAACCCCCACTGAAATTGAGTGTTTTGGCCAGTTTGACATTGCTTTTGATCATTCAGTCATCTTGCTTACATTTACATTAAAGAGGCACTTGTAGGTCAGACAAATATAACATAACAGTTATAATGAAATAACCACAAATGTCTTTTCTGTGCTCACAGCATTATCAGTTTTATTCAACCCCCAAGTGACATTCAATCTTAGTACTTAGTACAGCATCCTTTTACAGTTATAACAGCTTTTAAACGTGAAGCATAGCTTGACACAAGTGTCTTGCAGCGATCTACGGGTATCTTCGCCCATTCTTCATGGGCAAAGGCCTCCAGTTCAGTCACATTCTTAGGCTTGCGCACTGCAACTGCTTTCTTTAAGTCCCACCAGAGGTTCTCAATCGGATTTAAGTCTGGTGACTGCGATGGCCACTCCAAAATGTTCCAGCCTTTCCTCTGCAACCATGCTCTAGTGGACTTGGAGGTATGCTTGGGATCATTGTCCTGTTGAAAGGTCCAACGTCTCCCAAGCCTCAGGTGTGTGACGGACTGCATCACGTTTCCATCCAATATCTCCTGGTACTGAAGAGAATTCATGGTACCTTGCACACGCTGAAGCTTCCCTGTACCTGCAGAAGCAAAACAGCCCCAAAGCATGATTGACCCTCCACCATGCTTCACAGTAGGCAAGGTGTTCTTTTCATCATAGGCCTTGTTCTTCCTCCTCCAAACATAGCGTTGATCCATGGGCCCAAACAGTTCTAATTTTGTTTCATCAGTCCACAGAACACTATCCCACAACTTTTGTGGTTTGTCCACATGGCTTTTGGCATACTGCAGTCGACTCTTCTTATTCTTTGGAGACAGCAAGGGGGTACGCCTGGGAGTTCTGGCACGGAGGCCTTCATTACGCAGTGTGCGTCTTATTGTCTGGGCTGAAACTTCTGTACCCACATCTGACAAATCTTTTCTCAGTTCCTCAGCAGTCACACGGGGACTTCTCTCCACTCTACGCTTCAGGTAGCGCACAGCAGTCGAAGTCAGCATCTTCTTTCTGCCACGACCAGGTAGCGTTTCAACAGTGCCCTTTGCCTTGAATTTGCGAATGATGCTTCCTAAGGTGTCTCTTGGTATGTTTAACATCTTTGCAATCTTCTTATAGCCATTGCCCTTCCTGTGAAGAGAAATCACCTCTTCTCTTGTCTTCCTGGACCATTCTCTTGCCTTCACCATGTTTGTAACCACACCAGTAAATGTCTAGAAGGAGCTGAGTATCACAGTCATTTTAAAGCTGCCTAATTGGTGCTTATTATGCTTGATTGCTGCTCGGTGACATCCACAGGTGTTTTCAATACCTGATGGAAAGCACCTGTATGAACCTCTGTTCTTCAGAGTGGTAGTCTTTAAGGGGTTGAATAATTGTGGCAATGAAGAAACCACATAAGAACCATTTACTACTGTATTACATAAACAATTGATGTCATTTTAGTTGCATTTGGGTAGTTACAACGTCCTTGTAGGATTTGATTCTGAATACAATTCCAAATGTACACTATAGTCCCTAAACCCCTTTACAGCATTGGGGGTTGAATAATTTTGGTCACAACTGTACATACATACATACATACATATATATATATATATATATATATATATATATATATCACACACACACATATATATATATACACATATATATACACATACATACACACACATATATATATATTTATATGGAGTTTTTTATATGGATTATGCAGGATTAGATTTAGGTGTATGATTAAACAAATATACCAAGCAGGTGTTGATGATCATCAATTTCATATGTAGGATGAAACACAGTCATTAACTAAAACAGAGACAGCTGTGTAGGAGGCCTAAAATTTGGTCAGGAACAGCCAAACTCTGCTGCTAAGGTGAGGCTGTGCACCCCAGTTTCATACATCATGGCATGACCGAGCACAGCAACAAGACACAAGGTAGTTATACTGCATCTCTCCCGGCAAATATTTCAAAGTAGACTGGGGTTTCAGGATGTGCTGTTAAAGCCCTTTTGAAGAAGTGCAAAGCAAAGGAAAATGTTGGGGATCATGGGTGCAGTGCTTGGGCAAGGAAACCTAATGCAGCAGATGAATGACACATGCTTACTTCCCTTCAACACTGCAAGATGTCCAGCAGTGCAGGCAGCACAGAACTAATGAAAACCAGTAGGACCCAGGTACACCCATCTACTGTCCACAGAAGCCTGGCCAGAACAGGTCACAAAAATGGAACTGGATTGATGAGTCAAAATGTGAAACATTTGGCTGTAGCAAGAGGCAGTTTGTTCACAAAGGGCTGGAGAGTGGTACAATAATGTGTCTGCAGGCAACTGTGAAGCATGGTGAAGGTTCCTTGCAAGCTTTGGCCCAAAATTTATTCTGCAGCAGGGCAACGACCCAAAACATACAGCCAATGTCATCAGAATAGAAGTAGGACTTTTTTTTCCCTATTTATACTTATCTAGGTGGATGCAGGATCAGTCCAATGCTGCATCTGTTCCTTGCCGGCTCTAAGTATGAGAACGCAACGATCACATGATCGCTGAACGCTGAGTTCTCACAGCCGCAATGAGCAGAGAGCAGGACTGTCAGTCACCGCTGTCTGCTCAGCCCCCAAGCACCCCCCTCCCTCCCCAAGCGCTCTCTGGAACACTGGGTTGTGGAGGGGAGGGAGCGGCTGGCTCAGGCTCTAAGAACTTCGCTGAGAGCCTGGGCCAGCTGCTGCTCCAGACTGTGGGGTGGATCCCGACTTTGCAGTTGGGATCTTTTCCCAGCCTGGACCGGCTGAGTGATGTCAGCTGAAAATGGGTCACAGGAGTGCAGAACGAACTGCACTCCTGTGATCCACAGAAGTACAGCCAAAAAAGCTTTTGCTATACATCTCCTTTAAAAACTATCTTCAGTGTAAGGAAGACCAAGGAGTCCTGGAAGTGACGGTTTAGCTCCCACAGAGCCCTGATCTCATCATCATGGTGTCTGTCTGAGATTACATGAAGAGACAGAAGGATTTGAGGCAGCCTACATCCACAGATCTGTGGGTTGCTTCTCCGAGATGTTTGGAACAACCTACCTGTCGAGTTCCTTCAAAAACTGAGAAACTGTGTGCAAGTGTACCTAGAAGAATTGATGCTGCTTTACAGGCAAAGGGTGGTCACACCAAATATGAAATTGGTGTGGATTTCTCTTCTGTTCATTTACTTCCCATTTTGTTAAATAAAAATTAACTATTAACACTATTTCTGAAAGCATTCTTCATTTACGGCATTGTTTCACACATGCCTAAACTGTTTGCAGTGTGTGTATCTATCTATCTATATATATATATATATATATATATATATATATATATACACACACACACACACACATACATACGTACACACACACACACACATATATATATATATATACACACATACATATATATATATATACACATACATACATACACACACACACACACACACATATATACATACATACACACATATATAGACACACACTATATATACACATACATACATACTCCTATATACACACACATACATACATATATACACACACTATATATATATACATACATACTACTATACACACACACACATATATATATATATACACACATACATACACACACACACACATTATATATATACACACATATATACATACATACACACATATATAGACACACACTATACAGTCATGGCCGAAATTGTTGGCACCCTTGATATTTTTCCTGAAAATCAAGTATTTCACACAAAAAAGGTATTGCATTAACACATGTTTTGCTATACACATGTTTATTCCCTTTGTATGTATTGGAACAAATATAAAACAGAGGCAGAAAAGCAAATATGACATAATGTCACACAAAACCCCAAAAATGGGCTGGACAAAAGTATTGGCACCCTTAACTTAATATTTGGTTGCACACCCTTTGGAAAACATAACTGAAATCAGTCGCTTCCTATAACCATCAATAAGCTTCTGACACCTCTCACCCGGAATTTTGGACCACTCTTCCTTTGCAAACAGCTCCAGGTCTCTCTTATTGGAAGGACACCTTTTCCCAACAGCAATTTTAAGATCTCTCCACAGGTGTTCAATGGGATTTAGATCTGGGCTCATTGCTGGCCACTTCAGAACTCTCCAGCGCTTCTTTGCCATCCATTTCTGAGTGCTTTTTGACGTATGTTTGGGGTCATTGTCCTGCTGGAAGACCCAGGATCTTGGACGCAAACCCAGCTTTCTGACACTGGGCCCTACAGTGCGACCCAAAATCCTTTGGTAATCCTCAGATTTCATGATGCCTTGCACACAGTCAAGGCACCCAGTGCCAGAGGCAGCAAAACAACCCCAAAACATCATTGAACCTCCACCATATTTTACCGTAGGTACTGTGTTTTGTTCTTTGTAGGCCTCATTCCGTTTTCGGTAAACAGTAGAATGATGTGCTTTACCGAAAAGCTCTATCTTGGTCTCATCTGTCCACAAGACGTTTTCCCAGAAGGCTTTTGGCTTACTCAAGTACATTTTGGCAAACTGTAGTCTTGCTTTTTTATGTCTCTGTGTCAGCAGTGGGGTCCTCCTGGGTCTCCTGCCATAGCGTTTCATTTCATTTAAATGTCGACGGATAGTTCGCGCTGACACTGATGCTCCCTGAGCCTGCAGGACAGCTTGAATGTCTTTGGAACATGTTTGGGGCTGCTTATCCACCATCCGGACTATTCTGCGTTGCAATCTTTCATCAATTTTCCTCATCCGTCCACGACCAGGGAGATTAGCTACAGTGCCATGGGTTGCAAACTTCTTGATAATGTTGCGCACTGTGGACAAAGGCAAATCTAGTTCTCTGGAGATGGACTTGTAACCTTGAGATTGTTGATATTTTGCCACAATTTTGGTTCTCAGGTCCTCAGACAGTTCTCGTCTCCTCTTTCTGTTGTCCATGCTTAGTGTGGCACAGACAGACACACAATGCAAAGGTTAAGTGAACGTCTCTCCTTTTTATCTGCTTTCAGGTGTGATTTCTATATTGCCCACACCTGTTACTTGCCCCAGGTGAGTTTACAGGAGCATCACATGCTTGTAACATTCTTATTTATCCGCAGTTGTGAAAGGGTGCCAATACTTTTGTCCAGCCCATTTTTGGAGGTTTGTGTGACATTATGTCGAATTTGCTTTCTTTCCTCCCTTTTTTTGTTTTGTCCCAATACACACAAAGGGAATAAACATGTGTATAGCAAAACATGTGTTAATGCAATACGTTTCGTGAGAAATACATGATTTCCTGGAGAAATATCAAGGGTGCCAACAATTTCGGCCATGACTGTATATACACATACATACTCCTATATACACACACATACATACATATATACACACACTATATATATATACATACATACTACTATACACACACACACATATATATTATGTTCACATATACAGTAATAAATAATAGAGGGGAGGATGCAATGTCACAGGACAACCTTCTATCACAGTGACACAATTGCTTGTTCCAGCGGTCTTGTATTTGAAATAACAGTACGGAACAGAAGACTTCCATCTACCAGTTTTTAATGGGCCACTTGAACACATTTCAAGAGACATCTTAGCTGGAAGCAAGAGAAACCTCTTCCTACAGGGTGAAACTATACTTCTGTTTATGTACTGTGTGTTTTTTATAGGCCCTGTCATTACTTACCTCCTCTGTACAATCACCCAGTCATGGGTATAAACTTTGAGTGCATCACGAACACGAGCATCCAGCTTTCTGTAACAGAAGACACAAGGTGATGGACATACTATCACTAATGTGGGTGGAGGTTTTACCCTCCAAAGGATTACAGGCGATCACATTAACGAAGCTTAAAGCTGAAGTTTAGGTATGACAATTTTTACAATTTGTTTTTCCAACTTGGAGTATGTATGTGTCACAACCGGGGAATCCCTTTGGAAGCTGCAAATTGCTGTGGTGGGCACTGCTACTAGAGTGATTGCTGTTAGCTCCCAGGTTCTGTGCTGAGTGACTGCTCTGCTACTTGTTTGCTCAACATGGGTGCCATTCAAACAATACTTTGCATTTTCTCAATGAATGCAATGTGTTATTTGATTGGCCGAAGTGGAGATCATGACATCACTGCCCTGGCTCTCCAACTTGTCCAGTCAGAGAATGCTTTGCATTCATTGAGAAAATGCAAAGTGTTCCTTGAATTGGTGCACCAGTACCAAGTGAGCAACCTCCAGTGTTCACAATGCAGCTGCTCGGTATGGCACGCAGAGGTTAGAGATCATTGTAGCAGCGGTGCCTACTATTGTGATCTTGGGATTTCGCACAGATCCCGCAGGTATGGCACATACACACTTACATTGATCCAAGCTCAATCAATACAATTATATAAAAATGACCAAGCCTAAACCTCAGATTTTATTAAATGTCACTGTTTGTTGTCTGCATGCCCTTCCCAAAGGAAATATTTTTTTTTTGTATTAACATCTCTTACCCCTCCTCTGGAGCTGCTGGCTCCAGGGTGCGGCATTCTCTGGGCTCGTATAAGATCTCAATGTCATCAGCGGGGAAGTCGTATAGGTCTCTGAGGGCTTCACAGTCTGATTCAGGGGGATGACACGTGAGATACTCCTCAAAATCCAGTGGATCAACCACATCTGTTAGGGGGATCTGTAACAGAAAGAGTGAAAAGAACAAGGATGTCACACCACTTCCTCAAACTCAATCTATCCAAAACCAAGATCATAATATTTCCTCCCTGACATGTCCCTTCTCCTGAGGACTCCATCAAGATCAAATGGCACAACCATCAACCCATCCCCCATGCCAAGGTGCTAGGTGTAATCCTGAACTCTCCTTACAGCCGCACATGCAATCAATATTCAAAGTTCAAAGCTTGCCGCGTCAACCTCTGCAACATCTTCAAATTAGGCCCCTTTCTAACCAATGACACCCCAAATTGCTCTCTGGTCATCTCTTGCCTCAACTATTGCAACTCCCTCCACATATTTTTACATAGACTATCCCCCCTTCAGTCCATCATAAACGCTGATACCAGATTCATCCACCGTATCAGCTGTTCAACGTCTGCTACTTCTCTCGGCCAATCCCTCCATTGGCTGCCACTCACCCAACAAATGAAATTCAAAATATTAACAATAACCTACAAAGCCATCCACAACTCTGCCCTCCGCTACATCACTAACCTAGTCTTAAAATACCAAATACGTTCCTCCCAAGATCTTGTGCTTTCTAGCTCCCTTGGCTCCTCCTCCCATGCTCATCTCCAAGACTTCTCCTGAACCTCTCCCATCCTATGGAACTCCCTACCCCAATCTGTCTGGCTATCTCCTAGGCCAGGGGTCTGCAACCTTTAAGACATAAAGAGCCACTTGGACCCGTTTCCGAGAGGGAAAAAAAGACTGGGAGCCGCAAAACCATTGCAACATTTAAAACAAATCCGACACTTCATATATTGCAAAAAGCGCTCTGGTCATGAAGGGGGTTTAAGGGCCCAGTAAGCAAAGGGTTAATCAGGGCCACAGTGTATCGTCATAATCACAATCATAGCCTTAGGTCAGTGGTGGGCAACCTTTTTTTTCGACTGAGCCAAATCTCGCCAAAACCACGATTGAAATTTATTTTGAGAGAAACATTTTTAAAACTGAAAATACATCCCCCATATAGTAATTCATCCCCCATATAGTAATTCATCCCCCATATAGTAATTCATCCCCCCTATAGTAATTCATCCCCCCTATAGTAATTCATCCCCCCTATAGTAATTCATCCCCCCTATAGTAATTCATCTCCCATATAGTAATTCATCCCCCCTATAGTAATTCATCCCCCATATAGTAATTCATCCCCCATATAGTAATTCATCCCATATAGTAATTCATCCCATATAGTAATTCATCCCCCATAGTAATTCATCTCCCATATAGTAATTCATCCCCCATATAGTAATTCATCCCCCATATAGTAATTCATCCCCCCTATAGTAATTCATCCCCCATATAGTAATTCATCCCCCCTATAGTAATTCATCTCCCATATAGTAATTCATCTCCCATATAGTAATTCATCCCCCATATAGTAATTCATCCCCCATATAGTAATTCATCCCCCATATAGTAATTCATCCCCCATATAGTAATTCATCCCCCATAGTAATTCATCCCCCCTATAGTAATTCATCCCCCATATAGTAATTCATCCCCCCTATAGTAATTCATCCCCCCTATAGTAATTCATCCCCCATAGTAATTCATTCCCCATATTGTGTGAATTCACTTACCTTTGCTCCGCGCGTTCCTCTCGCTGGGTTCCCGCGCCGTTCTGGTCTTCAGGGCGGACTGTGAGAGGAGAGGAGTTCGTCACGCTGCCCCGCCTACATCCGGGCTGCCCCGCCTACATCCTGACAGCCAATGTTTGCCAGCGGGCGCCCGGCACACAGAAGATCTGCATTAAAAGAGCCGCGGCTTGCCGACCCTATTGCCTGTCACCTGGTGGGCAGTGTGCTCCGGAGCCGCAGGAAAGGTGAAAAAGAGCCGCATGCGGCTCCGGAGCCGCGGGTTGCCGACACCCGTCCTAGGCAATACCTGAAAACCCAGCTCTTCAGAGAAGCCTATCCTGCCCCCACCTAACAACTGTACTTATTACTGCCTTTTGTATCATTTGACCCTTCCTTTTAGATTGCAAGCTCTATCGAGCAGGGCCCTCTGATTCCTCCTGTATTGAATTGAATTGTAACTGTACTGTCTGCCCACATGTAAAGCGCTGCGCAAACTGTTGGCACTATAAAAATTCTGCATAATAATAATACAAAAAAGATGTAGCCAGTGCAGTGTCAGCATGCATGATACACACATGCTTGTTCCAGGGCAGTACCTTACTACATAAAAGAAGGATAAGGATGGCAGCTCCTAAATTATTGTCAACACAATCTTATGTTACGTATACAAGAGGATTCATGGAAACAGTTCAGAGTGGCAATCTGTATCAAAGCGGTTACGTACACTCACCAGCCACTTTATTAGGTACACCTTGCTAGTATCGGATTGGACCCCCTTTTGCCTTCAGAACTACCTCAATTCTTCATGGCATAGATTCAACAAGGTGTTGGAAACATTCCTCAGAGATTTTGGTCCATATTGACTTGATAACATCAAGAAGTTGCTGCAGATTCGTCGCCTGCACATCCATGATGTGAATCTCCCAGTCCATCACATCCCGAAGGTGCTCTATTGGATTGAGATCTGGTGACCATGGAGGCCACTGGAGTACCGTGACCTCATTGTCATGTTCAAGGAACCAGTTTGAGATGATTTGAGCTTTGTGACATTATTCTGCTAGAAGTAGTCATCAGAAGATGTGTACACTGGAGTCATAAAGGGATGGACATAATCAGCAACAATACTCAGGCAGGCCGTGGTGTTTAAAACAATGCTCAGTTGGTACTAAGGGGCCCAAAGTGTGCCAAGCAAATATCCCCCACACCATTACACCACCACCAACCCGAACCGTTGATACAAGGCAGGATGGATCCACGCTTTCATGTTTTTTACACCAAATTCTGACCCCACCATCTGAATGTTGCAGCTGAAATCGAGACTCATCAGACCAGGCATTGTTTTTCCAATCTTCTATTGTCCAATTTTGGTTGACCTGTATGAATTGTAGCCTCGGTTTCCTGTTCTTGCCTGACAGGAGTGGCATCCGGAGTGGTCATCTGCTGCTGTAGCCCATCTGCTTCAAGGTTTGATGTGTTTTACATTCAGAGATGGTATTCTGCATATCTTGGTTGTAACAAGTGGTTATTTGAGTTACTGTTGCCTTTCTATCATCTCAAACCAGTCTTCCCATTCTCCTCTGACATCAACAAAACATTTTCCTCCACACAACTGCCACTCCCTGAATATTTTCTCTTTTTCAGACTATTATCTGTAAAGCGTGGTTGTGCGTGAAAATCACAGTAGCTCAGCAGTTTTTGAAATACTCAGACCAGCCTATTTGGCACCAACACTCATGCCACGTTCAAAGTCATTTAAATCCCCTTTCTTCCCTATTCCAATACTTGGTTTGAACTTCAGCAAGTCGTCTTCACCACGTCTAGATGCCTAAATGCATTGAGTTGCTGCCATGTGATTGGCTGATTAGCAATTTGTGTTACCAAGCAGTTGAACGGGTGTGCCTAATAAAGTGGCCGGTGAGTGCAGACATAACTAGGCCACGTGGCTGCACAGTTAGACTTGAGTTCATTGATTGGGTATCCCTTAGGCTGCATTCACAACAATTTTTAGGCGTTTTTATTTGAGCATTTTGCTCATATCTACAAGCATTTTAAAAGTGTATTTTAAGGGTTTTAGCTGAGTATTCAAGCTTCAGACTTTTCAACCCAATAGAAAGCACTAGGGGTGGGAGACCAGTTTAGGCCAAAAAAAAGGTTTGAAAAAAAGCTCGATTCTAGAATTCCCAGGCGTTCCAACTGAAGCCTAGGGGGTCAAAATGACCCAAAATCGGTCTCAGAAGTGTTAATGTAACATTTGGAGCACCAGGCATCAAGCTACAGTTATATGTGAATAACCACCATTGACATACATGAGATTTTCTTTGAGAGTTTTAGACCTTTGAACTACAAAACACTCAGGTGTGAATGGGGCCAGTGGATCACTTTTCAGTGGACATTTGGCAGAAAGTGAGGAAGTGATGTTGCCTCCTCACTGTTTGTTTTAACCCCTAAAAGCAAGTACAACCTCACCTCAACCTTGTGCTTGGATAGGCAGTTACAACGCGGCCCTATTCACTTGAAAGAGTCACACTCAGCAGACGGTACCACCAGCCAAATGCAATGGGGGGTTTAATTCTTGCTACAGCCGAGCGCTTTGCTTCACCACAGCCACTAAGTGTACACCTCTGTCTGCTTACTTTACAGCTTAAGGGGAGTGGTTGAGGGTCAGTAAAAACTCGGCCAAATCATTTTTTATCTCCCCCAACTGCAAGAGCAAACAAAGTCCTTTTGTCAAGTGAGAGAGGCAGTTGGTCCTAAGGATGGTTTTCTTGTTTTAAATGGGGGTATGCGCTAAAGAGGGTAGAATTAGGGTTCAGGCAGAAAAAAAGAAGAGGACAAAAAAAGGAGAGGGAGGGAGTGGAGGAGGGGGAAGTTGATCAGAAAAAACATAGGGGATAGGGGTGACAATCCATATATGATGTACACATATGCTGCTTATCTGGTGCAGAGTTCCCCCAGACTCTAAGGGCTCATGTACACTGCAGCTGATAAACTCACGTTTAGGAGCTGTTCAGCGTTTTTTTTTTCCAGCAGCCCCTGAAATCACCCTAATGTTTTCCTATGTGTCCATGTACACATCTTCGTTTACAGGCATTTGAGTTTACAGTTGTTTTGTTGTACGCAGAAAACTTGCGCTCATCAGTCGATTTTATCAACATTTCAAACGCAAAACGCTTGTAAACGCGGCAAATCGCGTTTATAAGCGTTTGCAATTTTTTTTTTTTTAACTCTTCAAGTTCCCGATGCTGTCCAGAGCCTTTTTTCACCATGAAAAATGCATGCAAAGCATTTTCAAGGTACTCAGATGGACAATACACTGAACACAGGATGTTCCTACCAAGCTTGTTACACACTGTAAAGACCAATTCACACCTCAGACCTCTCCCACCCTTGGAAACAAAAGATATGTTAATGACCATTCACACCTAAGACCTCTCCCACCCTTGGAAACAAAAGATATGTTAATGACCATTCACACCTTAGACCTCTCCCACCCTTGGAAACAAAAGATATGTTAATGACCATTCACACCTTAGACCTCTCCCACCCTTGGAAACAAAAGATATGTTAATGACCATTCACACCTTAGACCTCTCCCACCCTTGGAAACAAAAGATATGTTAATGACCATTTACACCTCAAATTCCTCATGAAGACCCCCTGCCAGGTGACCTTAATGACTCCCTCCACCAGACACCTTTCCCACCCTTGGAAACAAAAGAAATGTTAATGAGCAACTCACACCTAAGCTAACATCAACACATACTGCTGTCTCTACTTCTACTCTATGTATTTCTCTGAAACAGTCTGAAATAGTTAATAATTTACTACTTTTCAGTGCATTCTGGGCATTTGGGAGGTTCTCCTGTGCTTATCCTTAAAAAACGCGTATAAACGCTTTATGCAAACAAGGCTAAACAGACGTTTTTTAACCTACGTTTTCCAGCAGTCAGTTTCCATTGTTCAGAAGTGTCCCGTGTACATGGGGCCTCAAGCTGGCTATACACCAATCGAAATTTGGCCAGTACAACAGGGACCAGACAAATGACAATCACTGTGTGGCAGAACCCGCTCAACAGAAGTTGAATGTTTAAAAACTTCTCTTAATCAGTGATTGCAGCCACTGATCATTGTATTCCTCCAGCGGCTGTCAGAATATAATGTCGCAGTGGAGGGAATTCCTCCATCTATCTCCTTGTATGGATGGAAGAGTCTGTTAGGTTTTATTTTTTTCTCATTGCGTAAAAGGTACTCAGCAGATCTCTGGCTTATGGGTTCCTTCTAAAGCATGCAGGTGATAAAAATTAAAAAAAAAAAAAAAAAAAGGGGACCCTGCTAAAGTAACCATCTTATCTAGTTTATGTAAATCAAAACTTGTTTTCTTTAAAAGTGGAACTTTAACCAGAACAATTGATAAAAAATAATGCTCTTTACGACTCATGTACACTGCAGCTGCTAAACTCACGTTCAGGAGCTGTTCAGCATTTTTTCAGCAGACCCTGAACTCTCCCTAATGTTTTCCTATGTGTCCATGTACACCAGTGTTTCTCAACTCCAGTCCTCATGGACCCCCAACAGGTCATGTTTTCAGGATTTCCATTATTTTGCACAGGTGATTTGATCAGTTTCACTGCCTTAGTAATTACCACAGCTGTTTCATCTGAGGGAAATCCTGAAAACATGACCTGTTGGGGGTCCATGAGGACTGGAGTTGAGAAACACTGATGTACACAGAGTCGTTTACAGGCATTTTTTTTTTAACGCACCAAACTTGTGTTTAGGAGTAGATTTTACCGGAGTTTCAAACGCCAAATACATGTAAACGTGGAAGCAGCATTTATAAGCGTTTGTGTTTAGAAATGTTTTTTTAACTACTCCATGTCCAGACGCTGTCCAGAGCCTTTTTTCATCATCAGAAATGCATGAAAAGCATTTTCCATGTATTCAAATGGACCCGGGCACACCAGCGCAGTCAGTTCCAGGTTTCCGGTGCAGGAAACAATGGTAGAACGTGCCGCATTAAGCTCATGATGGGATCCATAGTGAATACAACCAGAAAAGACAGGTCATCTCAACACATACTGCTCTTTCTGCGTCTGCTCTCTCTATTTCTCTCAAAATGTCTGAAATAGTTAATTTTTCACTATTTTTCAGTGCATTCTGGGCATTTAGGAAGGTCTCCTGAGGTTATCTTTTAAAAACGCTTCTAAACACAAACGCGCATAAACACGGTATGCAAACGCGGCTAAACTGACGTTTTTAACCTACTGTTTTCCAGCCGTCAGTTTCCATCGTTCAGAAGAGTTTTCCAAACGCCCGTGTACATGAGCCCTTAGTGTTCTCTTTAGTGCATGCTGTGAACTGCCTCAAGTATTGTTTGTTCTAACCAA
Organism: Staurois parvus; assembly: GCF_062004578.1. Taxonomy (NCBI): domain Eukaryota; kingdom Metazoa; phylum Chordata; class Amphibia; order Anura; family Ranidae; genus Staurois; species Staurois parvus. The sequence goes on along the minus strand of NW_028319196.1, from coordinate 629,675 downwards.
GCCTAGCGTTAACATGCGTTTAGATGCGTCAAGTGTTTTTTATGCCAAAACACTGCTGCTCCTGAATGCACTGGCTGGTAAAAGTTACTACTACTAAAAGCTTCTAAACATCTATGTGTGCATGGACACACAGGATAACATAGAAGTCCGTTTGGAAGCAGTTAAAAAAAAAAAAAGAAAGCCTGATGCCCCTAAGAGTGGCTGCAAAAAAATCTGTGTGTGCATGAGGCCTTAGTCTTGCTAGATCACTTCAGGCTATGTTAAATATTAAAAATAAGTGCCTATACTGTTTAACCACTTCAATACTGGGAACTTTTATCCCCCTACCTGCCCAGGCCAATTTTTAGTTTTCAGCACTGTTGCACTTTGAATGATAATTGCGCGGTCATGCAACACTGTGCTCAAACTAAATTTTTATCATTTTGTTCACACAACTAGAGCTTTTTTTTGTGGTATTTAATCACCACTTGTTTTTTTTTATTTTTGCTAAATAAACTAAACTCCATTTCTGTTATAAAATTTTGCAAATATTTGTTCTCCATAAAATTTAGACCAACATGTATTCTGTTATATTTCTGTGTTGAAACTAACCCAGGAAAGTTATAGAGTCCACAAACACTGGTATATACTGTATATCCAAAAAACAATCAATCCTGATGAACTGATGGCCTATCTCATTTCTTGAGACCCAAAAATGTACGGACAGTACAAACATCCCCCAAATTACCTCTTTTTGGAAAGTAGACAGTGCAGGGTGTTTAGTAAAAGGCATGGTGAGTTTTTTTGAATTTGTAATTTTTTTGTCATAATTTTTTTTTAAACGAGAGAACAAAAATTTTTAAATTTAAAAAAAAAAATTCCCCACCTTTTTTTAAAAAATGTATTTATTTATTTACAAAATGTGACCAGAGCAATAAAATACCACCATAGTAACATTGTACTACTCTGGGAAAGTTACACAGTTAAATAGTTAGTCTGGCTGCAAAAAAGACAACAGTCTATCCAGCTCAATCATAAAAAAATAAAAGTAATAATCCTACACCCACAGTTGATCCAGCGGAAGGCGAAAACCCAGCAAAGCATGATCCAATTTGCTCCTGCAAGGGAAAAAAGGTCTTCCTGATCTCCTCTAGAGGCAATCAGATATTCCCTGAATCAACTTTACCTATAAATGTTATATCCAGTTATATTCTGTGTATCTAAGAAAGAATTCAGGACTTTCCTACAGCAATCCACTGAGCTGACCAGAACCAACTCTTGAGGGAGTTTACTCCACATCCTTCACAGCTCTTACTGTAAAGAAACCTTTTCACATTTGGACATTATATTTCTTTTCTTCCAGATGTAAAGAGTGCCCCCTTGTCCTCTGTGATGACCTCAGGGTGAATAGCTCTACACAGAGTTCACTATATGAACCACTGATGTATATATACATGGAGATCATATCCCCCCCTTGTGTATTATACATGGAGATCATATCCCCCCTTATGTATTATACATGGTGATCATATCCCCCCCTTGTGTATTATACATGGAGATCATATCCCCCCTTATGTATTATACATGGTGATCATATCCCCCCTTATGTATTATACATGGAGATCATATCCCCCCTTATGTATTATACATGGTGATCATATCCCCCCTTATGTATTATACATGGAGATCATATCCCCCCTTATGTATTATACATGGAGATCATACCCCCCTTATGTATTATACATGGAGATCATAGCCCCCCCCTTATGTATTATACATGGAGATCATATCCCCCCTTATGTATTATACATGGAGATCATATCCCCCCTTATGTATTATACATGGAGATCATATCCCCCATTATGTATTATACATGGAGATCATATCCCCCCCTTATGTATTATACATGGAGATCATAGCCCCCCCCCTTATGTATTATACATGGAGATCATATCCCCCCTTATGTATTATACATGGTGATCATATCCCCCCTTATGTATTATACGTGGTGATCATATCCCCCCTTATGTATTATACATGGAGATCATATCCCCCATTATGTATTATACATGGAGATCATATCCCCCCTTATGGATTTATACATGGTGATCATATCCCCCCTTATGGATTTATACATGGTGATCATATCCCCCCTTATGGATTTATACATGGAGATCATATCCCCCCCCCCTTATGTATTATACATGGAGATCATATCCCCCCCCCTTATGTATTATAAATGGAGATCATATCCCCCCTTAATTTCCTCAAGAGAGAATACATTTGGTTCCTCTAATCTTTCCTCATAGCTGAGCTCCTCCATGCCTTTTATCAGTTTGGTTGCCCTTCTCTGTACTTTCTCCAGTTCCCCAATGTTCTTTTTGTGAATTGGTGCCCAAAACTGAACTGCATATTTCAGATGAGGTGTTACTAATGATCAGCCTCATCACACTCTCCATCAACTAGGTCCTCTTTCATACTCACTCCGAGATCACTTCTCACATAGAGACAGACATCAACACCTTTCCTTTTTACTGTCTCTCCGAAATAGAACCTAGCCAGGAATGGCCTAGTCACTGGAAGAATGAAGCCAAGATTCAGCAATACCAATTAAACCATAGTTCTGTTCATACACCAAAGCTTCCAACTCACCTATTTTTCTTGGCAGACTTCTGGCATTGGTGAACAAACACTTTATTGCATTGACACCTTGTGCACACGTATTTTGCATATTTTTTATTTTCATACAAATGGTACCAATTCCAATGGTTGTTTGTAACATGGGAACCTTCTTATCTTCCGTAGCCCTTCCCCCATTCCACCCACCCACAAGAACTGACCCCTGTCTGATCTGTCTGCCCCATTATAATCTAATAATTCCTCCCCCCTCGATCCTAGTTTAAATACTCAATTGTTTTTTTTTTAAACATTATGATTGCTTATAGCAATAAATTTAATTGCTATAAGCAAGCATATTAATGAATGAAATCAGTTAATTCCATTTTTTTGTTGTGATTATCAGTGATTGGCCACAGCAGTCATAGGATGTCCAACTGGATCGATGAAAGTCATTTTGCTATAGACTGGAAGGGAACTGGTTAAAATCCAGTAATACATTGTCTCATCCTGCTATGCACATGCTTAGTTCCTCAGTATTTTTAGGCACTGCCGAACAAAACCGGTTTCAATCAAAATCAGTTTCATAGAAAACAGTTACATTCCCGACATGCCAAGAATGCTGTCACATTTGCTTCTGTTTTTTTAAAAAAAAAAAAAAATGGTGAACAGGCACGAATTTTAATGCAGAAGAAACATGCATTGTCGCCTCTGCCCTAAAGTTCCTTACCTGCTTGTCCACTTCTGTACAGTGAGCCACGCATGCGCAGCTCACTGTACAAATTCAGCATTGCCAAATCTACTGGAACTCCTGTGCATGTGTGGCAGTGGTGTCATCCCCGACTAGCCAATGACAGTGGCCAGCGATCGAGTTTTGGAAGCTGACCGCCCGAAGATGTCAGCGGTCGGGCAGGGAACAGCTGGAAAACGCATCGCTGGAGTAGAGGCGAGTATAGTTCCGCTCACCTGGAGCAGAGGTGAGTATATTTAGTTTAACCAAACTGCCATACCATCAAATAACTAGTGTTAGAAATGATCCTTTGTGCAGCTCCACTGCACTTGCAGATCGAACAGATGGCAGCTTCCTTGGCTGTAAAGGATAGGAGGGTTTAGTTCTGCTTTAACTGCTGCTCTGGGCTTCAACAAAATGGCGGCCTCCAGCAAGAAGAAACAGGAACAATGCTGGAGGCAATTTACAGCACACACTCATTTTGGTAGCATAATTATTAATGTGCAATGTATGTTCCTTACTAAAGAACATTTTTTTTATCCATTGTTATGAGTAAAGTTCCACTTTAACAGAGTAGGAACTGGAAAAAAAAATGTTTTTTCTTTTGCTCTCTCCCCCGATCAGAAGATATACAACAGGAAGTGAAGGGGATTCCCTCTTATGCAGGCCATACATACGAATACCAAACGATTGTTCGTCCGAAAATCTAAATTGTTGTTCGCTCGGTAATCCGATGGTGCCATCAATGATTTCGAAAATCGGCCGACCAAGTCATAAAGTTCACCCCATATAACAACAGGCAAAACGTCTGTTCCTTCCAGGTCAAGACTCATGTGCATATTCTTTTAGGAAAAAACGATTGTACGATTTGACCAGCATTGAGTTTTTCCAACATGCCCGATCACCGAAAAGGGGGGGGAACCACGAAAATCAGCCGACCAAGTCATAACGTTCACCCCATATAACAACAGGCAAAACTTCTGTTCCTTCCAGGTCACGGCTCATGCACATATTCTTTTATGAAAAAACGATCATACGATTTGACCATCATTGAGTTTTTCCAACATGCCCAATCACCGAAAAGGGGGGGGAACCACGAAAATCGGCCGACCAAGTCATGAAGTTCACCCCATATAACAGGCAAATCTTCTGTTCCTTCCAGGTCACGGCTCATGCGCATATTCTTTTAGGAAAAACGATTGTACGATTTGACCATCATTGAGTTTTTCCAACATGCCCGATCACCGAAAAGGGGAGTAACCATGAAAATCGGCCGGTGCCATTGACCCACTAACAGAGCAAAAATCGCCCAATTATTCTTAGGTCCGATCTTCAGACGAAAAAAACGGTCAAATTTCGACCCATGTATGGCCAGCCTAAGACAGCAAAACAAGTGTCTCCAGTGGAAGATTTCTCCTCTATTCCAGTTCTGGAAATCTCCCATTACTTTCTGTTCCAGCGACTATGGTCACCAGAACAAAAAGCTGATAAACCTACATAGCGAGGACCCTACTCTATTCCATCCAACTCTAAAAATGTTTTAGCTTTAAATACATTTTACATTTTTGGGGGCTGTTAAAAGTGTAAGCTTGGTAAGGAACACAATAATCAGACTGTGTGATCTGAGTGTGAGGAAGCCGACATACATTCCATGAGAGAAATTATGAAGTAACAATCACATTGGTCGGGACTCCTGAAAACTCACTGATTGCTGACTTCCTCCTCGTTTCTTGGAAAGCTGCGGAGACCCGCCATACTCTCTGGAGACCTGCTTCCGAACCTCTGCAGCCACCGTCCTGGAAAAGAAACAAGAATGTCTAATTACTCTTTTCATCTGGGCTTGGCAGCTGTTCATTTACAATGCCCTCTCTATAAAGAAGAACTCCGCTAAACCTACTTATGTAAAATGGGCAAGGGACATCACCACATGAAGACGTTTAGACAAACCAGTCTTCTCTGTGAAGGAGATGCTTTCTTGTGGCCTCTGTTATGCATCTGCCAGGACTTGTGCTGAAGTTTAGATTTTAGCTCCCTTTCTGCAGTATAATTGCCTACAGTAGGTGGTATTGGAGGACACCAATGGTGAAGTTCATGGGCTGCCTTGGCTGTCATGTCGACTCTTTGGCTTCAAGTGTTGAGAGTCACAGAGCCAGGATACAATGTGCTCATAAAATTCTGTCTTTACTACATATATATCAGTGATTTTCAACTTATGAGGTAGAAGGGCCCTCACCTGTGGCCCTTGACATCACTAAAGGGCTGCACATAATATTCAATGTATATAATGCTACAGAGAACGTTCTATTGATGTGAACGTTCTATTAGCACAGTGGCTAAAAGGTTAGCACTTCCGCCTAGCAGTACTAAGGTCGTTGGTTTGAATCCCAGCCATGGCACCTCCTGCCTGGAGTTTGTATGTTCTCCCTGTGCCTTTGTGGGTTTCCTCCGGGTACTCCAGTTTCCTCCCACACTCCAAAGACATGCTGGTAGGTTAATTGGATTCTGTCTAAATTGGCCCTTGTATATGAATGTGAGTTAGGGACCTTAGATTGTGCACCCCTTGAGGGTTAGGGACTGATGTGAATGTACAATATATATGTAAAGTGCTACGTGAATTGACGGCGCTATATAAGTATCTAAAATAAATAAATTGACGTATTACAGGAGATGGTCAGAGACTGCAAATATGCAACAGGTGTTCTCGGAGACTGGAGAAATACTAAAGATGGCCGTACCCGAATTGAAATTGTGATCCTTGTGTGGGCTAGCTGGTTGTACATATGTCGATCTATTGGCCGACTTGTGTACAACTAGCCTGTCATGTTTTTCCTGAACAATCAGTGCCACCGGCTATAGCCAGCAACACTGATCTATGTATTCTGCCAGCATGGTTAGCTCCCCACTGTCAGAATACTATCAGCGAGAACGATTCCCTAGACCAGGGGTGGGCAACTGTGGCCCTCCAGCTGTTGTAGAACTACAAGTCCCATGAGGCATTGCAAAACTGACAGTATACAAGCATGACTCCTAAAGGCAGAGGCATGATGGGACTTGTAGTTCACCAACAGCTGGAGGGCCACAGTTGCCCACCCCTGATCTAGACACATCAAATGTGTGAATGGGGGAATCTGTGAAGTTTTTTTATTTTCATCCAACCCGCTGGTTGAACAAAAAAAACCCATCATGAATAGCCTGCCTAAGGGACACAACTGTTTAAGGTTGCCACCACTGCAGCCCCTTTACAAATCCATGCCCTCACTACTGACTGCTGGGGTTCAAGGGCCACACAATAAGTTCCAAAAGGCTGCATGTGACCCTCAGGCACCAGGATGCTATATACTAGTTCTGGGTCCATGTCAGTACTGAAGTGGTTGGAATAGGCTAAAGCACTGACACAGGTGCTTACAACAATCGCATTTTATTTCCATGGTTTTCCAGAATTCCAGAGAAAACGTTTTACTTGTAGTTTTGGACTGAGTGGGCAAGGGTTGGAACCTCTGTCAGGATATTTATTACTGTGCAAAAGAACCAATAATAGAACCACAGGCACAGGAGCCCATACAGCAGTGGTTCTCAACCTGGGGGTCGAACGACCCTTTCACAGGGGTCCCCTAAGACCATCAGAAAACATATTTCTGATGTGTAAAGAGCAGCTACTGTGTAGAAAGCAGCTGCTGTGTTGAAAGCATCTACTCTGTTAAAAGCAGCTACTGTGTTGAAAGCAGCAGTATTGGAGGTAAAAACGACACTCATGAATTATAATTACTGGGTAAATAATTTTATGGTTGGGGGTCACCACAACATGAGGAACTGTATTAAAGGGTCACGGCATTAGGAAGGTTGAGAACCATTGCCATACAGTATGCATGAGGCATTTGTTTATGCATCAGAAGGCGCCTACAGCTGCATGCAGGCAGTCTGTTAGTGAGTGGATACATGGGGCTGTGCGGTCCTACCTCCATGTTCAAGTTTGAACGGTATGCAGGGACAGGTGCAGGGCCACAAAAGCAGAGAGTGCGCATTCAGGGCCACGCACCAACTTCTGAATTCCTGTCAAGCTCATGTGCAGGTGAGTCTGTACAACCGCTGCATATCCACTAACACAGCTTGCCTGTCACCACTCCGGGCGCCTTCAGACGCATAAACGCCTCATTTATGCTGTATGGAATTCTGTGTGACGGTTTTGGACTCCAAAGTCTTTAACTGATTCCACAAAAAAGCAATAGGCATCCAATGCATTTTGGAAGCCAACAAAAATCCCTCTTCATCAGGGCTTAAATAATGTGTTGAAATATTTAGGCCTCATGCACACTGGGGCTTTTGTAAACATTTTTCTCCTGGCAGGAGAAAAGCAGCTTCAGAAACATACCTAAACGTTTTTTTTATGCATTTAGGCACGTCAAGTGCTTAGGCGTTTATTTATTTCGTTAACCTTCCTAGCGGTCTGAATATGTCAGTATTTCTGTGCTCAAAGCGGTACATTTTTTTGCATGGAAATATGTTGTTTTTTTATTGTAGGCCTGTAATTCTTAGGAATAACTCACTGAAATCTGTCCAAACAAGAGTCTAGTAAACATCCCGGGTATGATAAAACTTGAAACACGAAATCATAAATTATAATTAATAATCATAAAAAATAATATAATAAATTTAATTCAATAATGTAATCATACCAAAAACACTGAAATGTGAAATATAGCGCCAAGTTCGCACATCACTGAGCAAAGTCGCAAAATCGTTTTCAGTGTCTGATGACTAATTTCCCCCACAAATCATTATCACTCAATTCTGCAACTGGTTCTGATTTACTATCGCTGTTCTCTAGCCGGTCTAAAACCGCTTTTGACTTAAAGGGACGCTTTTTGGACGCTTTTGCAATTCTTCTTTAAGGTCTTTCATCAGGCACTTCCTGTTATAAGGTGACAACACTCTGTCCTTGTCTCCCAGTTGTGCCCCTGTATTGTCAACTGTCACACACCCTCCCAATGGAGACTATTAGTGGTCATGTCCACATACACTGCAGGAACCCCTTCCTAAGAAATGTCATGCAGGTGATGCTGAAGCGCATGTGGGCATGAAATAACTGCAAAGAAGTTGCAGGAGATCAGCAGCACTGAGATGCAAACGCAAAACATTAAAAGTGAAACAGTATTTTTTGTTTTTGTTTAAATGGCACAGTGTTTTATTCAACTAAACATCGCCCATTTAGGGTTTAGATCTGCTTTGACCCCCCGGTTCACATCTATACAGACGTGCGGGCCGCGATTTGCACGGGCACGAGAGCCCATTCATTTGAACTCCCGTGCCTGTGACACGCAGGGAAGAAGTCCCTGCATTTCTTTGGAAAACGCAGCCTTCACGGGAACCTCAGTTCCCAGTACGGTTGCGTTTTCCAGTGCGGGCGGCGTGCCATTAGAACTAATGGCCCCCGCCTGCGGGTCCACATTCCTCTGTGCGGGTGGTGGATTTTCGTGGGGATCCGCAGCGGCACCACCAGCACAGATGTGAACCTAGGGCAGTGATGGCGAACCTATGGCACGCAGAGCCATCTCAGTGGGCACGCCAGGAAGAAGAGGAAGATGAGTGCACACGGACCACGCACACTGACCGGCCATCCAGATCTCGTCCACACTGGACCCCCATCAAACTACATCTCCCACATGTCTCTGGGGCCAGGGTGGGTGTGGACGAGAGGAAACGGCTCCTATGCGGATCTGGCACCAGGGGTGATGTAGCCGGGGATGGGCGTGGAAGAGAGGAAGAGGCTCCCACACTGCTCCGGGGCCAGGGGCGGTGTGTTCAGAGTGGATGGGAATGAGCTGCTGGGTTGGAAGCCACACCAACACTGCCAGAGGTGAGATTAACTGCTTGCCAACCATGCTATAGCCAAAAGTGTCGCCCGTCAGTGCTGCCCAGCGGTGTCGCCCGTCAGTGCTGCCCAGCGGTGCCGCCCGTCAGTGCTGCCCAGCGGTGCCGCCCGTCAGTGCTGCCCAGCGGTGCCGCCCGTCAGTGCTGCCCAGCGGTGCCGCCCGTCAGTGCTGCCCAGCGGTGCCGCCCGTCAGTGCTGCCCAGCGGTGCCGCCCGTCAGTGCTGCCCAGCGGTGCCGCCCGTCAGTGCTGCCCAGCGGTGCCGCCCGTCAGTGCCGCCCATCAATGATGCCCAGCAGTGCCACCGATCAGTGTCGTCTGTCAGTGCCTCCAGTTAGTATCAGTGCCCATCATTGCTGCATATCAGTGCATCATCAGTGCCTCCTCATCAATGCCCACCAGTGCCGCCTCATCAGTGCTACCTATCAGTGCCGCCTCATCAATGCCCATCAGTGCTGCCTATCAGTGCAGCCTCACCAATGCACATCAAAGAAGAAATATTACCTGTTTGCAAAATTTTATAAGAGAAGCAAAGAAAACCTTTTATGTTTTTAATTTTTTGCTCTTTTTTCATTTATAGTGCAAAAAATAAAACACCCAGATTAAATACCACCAATACCACCAAAAAAAGCTCTATTTGTGTGAAAAAATGAGTGTTGCATGACCGCACAATTGTCATTGTCAAGTGCAACAGCACTGAAAGCTGAAAATTGGTCTGGGCAGGAAGGGGGTAGAAGTGCCCGGTAGGCGAGGGGTTAATTGCAGTGTTGGCACTTTGAAATAAAAAAGTTGGTTTTGTGTTGCAGTTTTGGGCACTCGGGCTCAAAAAGGTTCGCCATCACTGACCTAGGGTAACTATACAGAGAAGTATGGTACAGGTGCAGCGGTTTCCTAGCCAATTGCTCTCAAGTTGTATTATCAGGCTATTTGGGATAACAGCACTTACTGAAGTTCTAGCTCTGCTTTTTGCTTTTAATGTAGGTAGCATTATGCAAATGGAGAACAATGACTCCAGCTGTGCCTGACGCACACAAGCAGAGGACGCCCGCGCGCTCGCTAAGCCATCGTGATCCACTGACACAGTTCCAGTTATTATCCCCTGAGAGGAAACGCTTATAAAGAGCTGTGGAAAGTATGGCACTATAAAAGGAGGATTTGATGCCATTATAGTTCTCGGCCCTGCAGGGCTTATCTGCTATTGTCTGGGAGTGAGCTGCATTGACAGGCGAGACACGGGAGAGCCACAGAAGCGGGGGTGACCCGGGAGGTAGCAATCCGTCACCCTGCACAATCTCTGCAGCCAACTATAGATACTGCAATGGTAAAGCACGCCAAATTAAAAGCAAAGTGATTTTTAATACGAGAATTAATATGAAGGTATGTACCTTCATCAATAAATGGCAGTTATCACTTTAGCTATCATATCATGGTGATACACACATAATGCAATGACTATGGTTGGCAGTATACATGCATACACTACATGGACACCCCTCCAAATCAGGATTGGGATCAGGTGCTTCTAGCGAAGGGTACCGTTACATTTTTGGACAGTTTTTGGTTTCCAGATTTGTGGAAACAGCTTGAAGAAGGTCCTTTTCTGTTCTGAAATGTATTTATTTATTACAGGTACTTATATAGCGCAGTCTATTTACACAGCGCTTTACATATATATTGTACATTCGCATCAGTCCCTAACCCTCAAGGGGTGTACAATATAAGGTCCCTAACTCACATTCATACATACACATACTAGGGACAATTTAGACAGGATCCAATTAATCTACCAGCATGTCTTTGGTGAGTGGGAGGAAACCAGAGTACCCAGAGCAAAACACACGCAGGGAGAACGTGCAAACTCCAGGCAGGTGGTGCCGTGGTTGGGATTCGAACCAACGACCCTAGTACTGTCAGGCGGAAGTGCAAACCATTTAGCCACTGTGCTGCCCATGACTGTGCCCTGTAGACTACCAGCTCCGCCATGACATGGTTAGTCCAGTTTGTAATGAAGAAACTCAAGTGGCCTGAGCTCTACTGAACACCTTTGGGATGAATTGGAACACAGAGCTGGGTCTTCAACATCAGTAAGTGATCTCACAAATGCCGATTCGGCTGAATGGAAACATATTCCCACATCGACATGCTCCAGAATCTAGTAGCTGATAGTCCCAGAAGATTGGAGAATGTTATAGGTGCAAATAAGGGGAGCAATGCCATATTAATGCTCTTGATTTTGGAACTGGTTGTCCAACAAGCTCATGCAAGTATGATGGCCAGGGGACCAAAAACCATTAGCCTTACAGTGTAGCTTACAACTATCCCACATTTGAAATCATTGACTCTCCTTTGGAACGAAAGCCCTCTGTCTTTTTTCACGAATTGTCTCTATATTCCATGGTTTAAAGAACTTTACCCATAACAGCTTGATAAAAATAATGTTCTTCAGCAAGGAACATACAATCCACATTAATTGTGCTACCAAAATTGGTGTGTGCTGTAAATTGCCTCCAGCATCTTTAGGCTGTCAGCAGATTGGCCTCCACAAATTCAGCACAAAATAAAATAGAGAGCAACCGAGTATGTGCAGAGCAGTGTATTACTGGACTTTAAACCATACAAGCCAGCCTTTCTCAACCTTTTTATCAAGAAGGAACCCTTAAAATAGGTTTCAGGTCACAGGGAACCCCTGACAATAGTTAATATGTCATCAACTAATGGTACATTAGTGTAGTGGTCATTGAGAAGAATGCCTCTTACACTGGTGGCCATTGGAAGGAATGTCCGCAAAGATAAAAAGATCGTTGGTGTTAATGGTTATATATCGGAGAGGTAGACATTGCTCACTGCTCAAGGAACCCCTGGAAACCCTTGGAGGAACCCAAGGGTTCCACAGAACTCTGGTAATAAAGGCTGGTATAGGCATTTCTTTTAGATGTTTTACATAGCTATACCTGCAAAAGGGGCCAGCATGACTTATTTTATGTGCGACAGGCTGAGACAGATTCAAGCTTTATCAGAAGCCTAAATATTTTTTCAGGTAAGTATTTAGGAGGGCTGGAGGGGGTAGCTAAACACAAAATGGTTTTTACCTTAATGCAGAGAATGTAAAAGGTGACTTCAATGGTCAAGTTTGTCAGGTGGTGCTGCCTGCCAACTTAACATGCCGTGTTAAATTTGCATGTGATCCGCCCCCTCTGGCTGCATTATACACTGTAGGTGGGCACTCAACCACCTGTTTTTACTGCCCCCAACCGTCCGTGTGAAGGGGGCCTAAGTCACCCAGCTGGATTCTGTGATGGTTCAAAATAAAAACAAACAATCAAAATTGTTGTTCTTGGGCTCTTTCAGGTCTGTTTCCTCAATTGATGCCAGGCTGATCCACTTTACCAACCCTTCAGTGCCTGCTACCCCTCTCTGCCAATTCCTCCAATGGATTCCACTTGCCCAACGAATAAATTTCAAAATACTAACAACACCTTATCCAATCAGAAAAAGTTTGTATTCACTGAGAAAAAGTAAAGTATTCAATGAATGGGGCTCATGAAGAGTGAGCAAACTCCTATGTTCACGATATAGCAGGGCAGCTGCTAGTCATGGATCCAGAAAGCTGGTGGAGATCACTGGAGGGGTGTTGCCTATTCCACCAATTTTCAAGTTACAGAAAATATATATTTACAATGGTCCAAAATGGATAAATATAGCTGTACAAATTGCACATGGGATTAAGGGGAATAGGGGACTGAAATACCTGTTAAAATACACTGCATGAAAATGAAAGGTCCACTTATTAAGTAGCCCCCACCTAAAAAAAAAAAACCATTACGTCAAAGAGAAAAAGAGAGTCGATTTTATGAGTGTAGTTATAAATCAGAGATAACACCGGAACTACTTCCATATGTAAACACATCAATAAAACATATGGATAGGAATATTTATTTTGGGTCTTCTCTTAACAATCAGATGAAAAGTAACAGTAGGGGAAATGACTTTTGAAATGATATTAACATTTTAAAGCTTTTATGATTTAGTGATTGGGGTCACACATAGTTCTAATAAAACAAACCAAAAACTATCATAGTTTTACTGTAAGAGTTTAGGGAAATAAACATACAATGACTACCATGAGTAAGACAATGAAACAAAAGGTTCTTATTGAAACAAGGGATGTCGACATGAAGAACTAGTGCCAATTTTGTACAATAGACCAAACTGTGTCCATTCACGAAACAGAACACTTCTATAATTCTACCAGAGGCTACCACTAGCCCATTTTCTGAAAAGTGATCTGAGGTTAAGCAACTGCTGTGTGGTGTTCGGAAGATGAACTCGCCACCTCCTGAATGTCTTTTTATTTCCCCCCCAAGAGCTTGGCTTGCAGTTGCGACACAGTCCCATCACCTTTAATGTTTTTGTGGGGTTTTTTTTTGAGCTCCACAATATGGTGCTTATCGATTCCCTACAACCACATAACGTGAACCGCAAAATCACAGCACTAGCGAGCCCGAATGGGGAGAGGAAACGGACCTGAAAGAACCCGAATGGGGAGAGGAAACGGACCTGAAAGAACCCGAATGGGGAGAGGAAACGGACCTGAAAGAACCCGAATGGGGAGAGGAAACGGACCTGAAAGAACCCGAATGGGGAGAGGAAACGGACCTGAAAGAACCCGAATGGGGAGAGGAAACAGAACTGAAAGAGTCCGAATGGGGAGAGGAAACGGACCTGAAAGAGCCCCAAATGGGGAGAGGAAACGGACCTGAAAGAGCCCCAATGGGGAGAGGAAACGGACCTGAAAGAACCCGAATGGGGAGAGGAAACGGACCTGAAAGAACCCGAATGGGGAGAGGAAACGGACCTGAAAGAACCCGAATGGGGAGAGGAAACGGACCTGAAAGAACCCGAATGGGGAGAGGAAACGGACCTGAAAGACCCCGAATGGGGAGAGGAAACGGACCTGAAAGAACCCGAATGGGGAGAGGAAACGGACCTGAAAGAACCCAAATGGGGAGAGGAAACGGAACTGAAAGAGCCGGAATGGGGAGAGGAAAAAGAACTGAAAGAGCCGGAATGGGGAGAGGAAAAAGAACTGAAAGAGCCGGAATGGGGAGAGGAAAAAGAACTGAAAGAGCCGGAATGGGGAGAGGAAAAAGAACTGAAAGAGCCGGAATGGGGAGAGGAAAAAGAACTGAAAGAGCCGGAATGGGGAGAGGAAAAAGAACTGAAAGAGCCGGAATGGGGAGAGGAAAAAGAACTGAAAGAGCCGGAATGGGGAGAGGAAAAAGAACTGAAAGAGCCGGAATGGGGAGAGGAAAAAGAACTGAAAGAGCCGGAATGGGGAGAGGAAAAAGAACTGGAAGAGCTGGGATGGGGAGAGAAAAAAAAGACCTGAAGGAGCCTTAATGGAGAGAGAAACAGGACCTGAAAAAGCTGACTGGGGCCTTTTGGCTGGATTGTACACTGTAGGTGGGTACTCAACCACCTGTTTTTACTGCCCCCAACCGTCCGTGTGAAGGGGGCCTAAGTCACCCAGCTGGATTCTGTGATGGATCAAACAATCAAAATTGTTGTTGATGGGCTCTTTCAGGTCTGTTTCCTCAATTGATGCCAGGCTCATCCACTTTACCAACTGTTCAGTGCCTGCTACCCCTCTCTGCCAATTCCTTCAATGGATTCCACTTGCCCAATGAATAAATTTCAAAATACTAACAACTTTCAAAGCCATCCAAAACTCTGCCATCAGCTACATTACCAACCTAGTCTCAAGATATCAACCAAACCGCTTTCTTCGATCCTCCCAAGACCTTCTGCTCTCTAGTTCCTGTGTCACCTCCTCCCATCCTCACCTCCAGGACTTCTCCAGAGCTTCTCCCATCCTATAGATCGCCCTACCCCAATCTTTCCTGCTATCTCCTAATCTATCCACCTTTAGACGATCCCTGAAAACCTCTCTTTAAAGAAGCCTATCCTGCTTCTACCTAGTAAACCACCATTTATTTCCTCCATCATCTCATCCCCCCCACAGCTATTACCTTTTGTATCACTCAACCCTTCCTCCTAGATTGTAAGCTTTAGCGAGCCGGGCCCTCCGTTTCCTCTTGTACCAAATTGTATTGTAACTGGAATGTCTACCTTCATTTTGTACAGCGCTGCGCAAACTGTTGGCGCAATATAAATCCTGTATAATAATAATAAATTGTTTCAGTGACAGTTAGTTATGTTGTGCTAGCGCCCACCACGGACAACTACAACGTTGTACAATATGGAGGAGCAGAGACCACAAACACACAACACCTGATTTTATGGATTCTATTACACGTGATGACTCTGATAGGCATGGCTATATTTTATTCCCACAAAAGGATGACTTTGTTTATTAGAAACCAATCTACATGTAAACAGCAACACCCTTGGGTGCAATTAAAGCTGGGTTTGACTCTCCTGATAATACAAGAAGACAATAGCACCTGGTGAGTGTGAAAGAATCCAGGGGTCACCTGGATTGCATTTGGGCAGCACGCAAGAGAATATCACCTTAACCCTTTGAGGACCATAAGATTATGGAACGCCAAAATAATCAATTTTTTTGTTTTTAAAGTTCGTACACTTCAGTTGCTGTAACTAATCCATTTCATGAAATAATTGGCAAAAAGCTAGATCCATTTGTTGTTTGTTGATAAGAACTAATATTTTGACTCAAACCAAAAAAAAAAAAAAAAGTTTTAAGTTCTTAATCAGATGATACAGGCAATTAAAAACATGGGACAAATACGTCCCTTGGTCTTCAAAGGGTTAACTGTCATAAATTCTGCATTTAGGAATAGCACAAGCACTCAGCACTTTATTTTATTGGACTTCAATACATTACTTATTTTATATAGTGATTCTTAAAGTATGTTAATCACTAAACTGCGCCAATTGATGCTTTTAAAAATATTCAATATTACATCCAATCAGCTGCCACTTTAAATTAATATGTAAAACTTATTCCAAAAAAATACCACTATTAATATTAGTGATAATTAGCGACGCATTATATATATGTGTCACACCAATTCCTTTTGATGGTCTCTATGTGCAAACTCATTTACACAAATATTAAGTGACATAAATATGTGACAAAAAATGAACAAACATTATATATGTTATGACAGTGCCCAGAAAACACTATGAAATATAAGTCCAGTGCAATCAATAATGAATTACAAAAAACAAAAAAAAAAAATCATCCAAAAAAATCGTTCAAAAAAAGAGAAAAAAAAAAAGTCACACATTGTGGACGTTTTTTTTTTTTTGGATGATTTTACTTTTTGGACGATTTTTTTTGGATGATTATTTTTTTCTTGGACGATTTTTTTTTTTTTTTTTTTTTAAATTCATTATTGATTACACTGGACTTATATCTCACAGTGTTTTGCAGGCACTATCATAACATATATAATTTGTTTGTTCATTTTTCGTCACATATAATTTATGTCACTTAATATTTGTGAAAATGAGTTTGCACATAGAGACCATCAAAAGGAATTGGTGTGACACATATATATATATATATATATATAATGCGCCGCTTATTATCACTAATATTAGGAATATTTTTTTGGAATACGTTTTTCAATACATTACAGTTTTTACACATTGAGCTTAATTATTGGTGACATAGCGCTACACCCCCTGTGGAGTTTTTGTTTCATTTCCAGAGTGTTTTGGCACTTGGTAGCAGTAGCTGGGTACACATATATATTTATTAATTATATAATTATTTTGTAGTGCAGGTATGTATTTATGTTTTACGTGTAAACAGTAATTACTGGGGTCACGTCATACTACCGGTACCAAGTCACCTTTATGTATACTTTAAGAATTGATGTTCGATTTAATTTAGTGAAAAGTTTTCTGATTACCAGTTTGAAGCTATCTGCACATATCTAAAAACAGACTGACAGTGACAGCCCGACACCGGCTTTTGTCACAGCTTGGTGTCATCCACAGGCCAGCACCCCCCATAACAATACACTGTTAAGGGATCAGTGACCTCAGTGGTACAGTTGAGTAAATCTCTTCCAGTTATGAATGGGCAATCTGAACTGTATAGTACAAGACCCCATTAATCAAAATGTCAACGGAAAACTGTCCCAAACAATTTGCTGCCACTCCAACTTATTTATAATCCCCTTCATGCAAGCAGTGCATTATGGGGAATTTAAAGTGGTTCTGTTCCTTAAATAAAAAAAAAAAAAAAAAATGAATAAAAAAAGAGGTCACCCTATAAATGAGGAGTTAGGCTACATGCACGCAGGCAGAAAAAAAAAAAACCAGAATTTTTGCTTGTACGATTGGATGATGGAAGTCAACAAAGCTTCCCTTCATTTACTGAACTATGGAGCAACTGGCTTACCTCATCGCAGGCTATCCCCTCTTCAGTCTATCATGAATGCTGCTGCCAGACTCATCCACCTTACTAACCGTTCTGTATCTGTATCCCTCTCTGCCAATCCCTCCACTGGCTTCCCATTGCCCAACGGATAAAATTCAAAACATTAACAATAATGTATAAAGCCATTTGTAACTCTGCCCCAAATTCTATCACCGATCTTGTCTCTAAATATCACCCAAATCGTACTCTCCGCTCCTCCCACGACCTCCTACTCTCTATCTCCCTTGTCTCCTCCTCCCATGCTCGTCTCCAGGACTTCTCCAGAGCTTCTCCCATCCTCTGGAACTCTCTACCCCAATTTATCAGACTATCACCTACTCTGCTCACTTTTAGGCGATCTCTGAAAACCTATCTTCAGGGAAGCCTATCCTGCCCTCAGCTAATAATGGAATCTTCTACTCTTCCAACCAGTCCATCCCCCACAGTTACTACCTTTTGTACCACTAGCCCCTCCCTCCTAGATTGTAAGCTCCAAGGATCAGGCCCTCCTAACCCTCTTGTATTGAACTGTATTGTTGCTGTATTGTCTCCCATTATATTGTTAAGTGCTGAGCAAACTGTTGGCGCTATATAAATCCTGTATAATAATAATAATAATAACAATAATAAAATATATAATAATATAATAATAATAATAATAACTGCACTTGCAAAGTGCACAGTCTATTTGCCTTTCAAAAATAAACCTCAATGTGTCCACGCACAGTGTGGCATTTTTATTCATATTTTGGAGCAGCATTTCAGGGCATCAAAAAAAAAAAAAAAAAACATAAAACCTGCATTCAGAG
The DNA here is from genome assembly GCF_062004578.1 of Staurois parvus. NCBI lineage: Eukaryota > Metazoa > Chordata > Amphibia > Anura > Ranidae > Staurois > Staurois parvus. The sequence continues at coordinate 611,261 of NW_028319196.1, read as the reverse complement.
ATAAGCATAAAGATGTACCTCGGTTTACGAATTTAATGCGTTCTACGGGACTTTTCGTATTGCAAAAAATTTGTAAACCGAAACAAGGTTTCCTGTAGAAATGCATTGAAAACCATTTAATCCGTTCCGGAGGTAAGAAAAAAGTAACGGTTCAAAACTCTTTATAAAAGTGCATTTTAAAGGCATAGTACTGTACAGGGACAAGATTAAGAAAAAATTCCTAAATGCACTGAAAACCAATTCATCCGTCGTATTGCCAAAAAAATTTGTAGACCGAGGCATTATTTTCAATGGATTTTCATTCGTAAACCAAAAAGTATGTTAACCGAGGCGTTCGTAAACAGATCTCTACTTTTCTATTTCAGGGTGTTTGCTGGAGGCTGTGGTTAACCATATTCAATAGAATTGTCAACCCCAAGCTGTGACAAAAACCGGTGTCCGGGGCTGTCACTGTCAGTCTGTTTTTAGATATGTGCAGATAGCTTCAAACTGGTAATCGGAAAACCTTTCACTAAATTAAATCGAACATCAGTTCTTAAAGTATACATAAAGGTGACTTGGTGCCGGTACCGGTAGTATGACGTGACCCCAGTAATTACTGTTTACACGTAAAACATAAATACATACCTGCACTACAAAATAATTATATAATTAATAAATATATATGTGTACCCAGCTGCTGCTACCAAGTGCCAAAACACTCTGGAAATGAAACAAAAACTCCACAGGGGGTGTAGCTCTATGTCACCAATCTATGGTAGATGGCTTTTCAGAGGGCATTTGACAGGCAGTAAAAAGGTGATATGCTGACTCCTCACAGCCTGCTTTAATCCTCAAACTGGTGACCCACGTGAATGCAGAACAGCCTCATTTACGCAGTACCGCCCACAGCATGCAATTTAATTTTTGCTGCGTCATGTTTACAGCTCAGAGCGGTTCCATTTCTGCTTTTACCACCTCCTGCCCATCCATGTGAAAGAGCCCTTAAGCCATTTAACAAACCAAACATCTGTGTTGGGAGGAATTGGCCATTTGAGGAAATTGGAGATACCACAGTAGTCTAACAGCTAGGGTGGCCTTGAGATGTGTTTTGTTATCTACAAAGGAATGTCATGGAGGTAAAACTGGTCTCAGTGTATATACTGTAACCAAAAGTCACTTTCTACCCTGAAGACTGTGTGAAAGGAAGAGAAGATTCCAGGGCTCCTAAATACACAGCAACAAGCTTTTCTGGATAAGCAGCATGCATTGCTGAGATGTCTCCATGATCCGATCACAGAAACCACAGAACAGAGCCTAAACCTCAGAAGTAAAATAGGGCCACACAAAAAAACAATGCCCATCTGTCGTGGGGTCGGGTTGTAATGGTACTAAAATGACATGACCTATGTGCGACTCTTCCTGACAACTCAGAATTTGTATTGTCAAGGTCTGTTTTCCATGATCATTATCAATCCTTACATCAGAGGAACCCTTAAAATAATTTTCAGGTCTCAGGGAAGCCTTAATAAAACCAATTTGTCTTTGGTCAATGGGAAAAACCGGTGGTGAATAGAAAGCTGCCCTTACAGACAGCTAAAACAATCACTGGAGTCATTTTGCTGGCTCTGGCAAGTGGCGTTGGCAGAAGAACTATGCAGGAACCATCAGATGGGAGGTCAATCAGCCACAGCTCAAGGACACCCAGCTACCTTTAGAGGAGCCCTAGAGCTCCATGAAACCCTGGTTGAGAATGGCTACTTTAGAATGCAATTCCTCTGGGGTTTACATTGGTGGAAAATAGAAAACGTCCCTTACAGCAGTGTTTCTCAACTCCAGTCCTCATGGACCCCCAACAGGTCATGTTTTCAGGATTTCCCTCAGATGAAACAGCTGTGGTAATTACTAAGGCAGTGAAACTGATCAAATCACCTGTGCAAAATAATGGAAATCCTGAAAACATGACCTGTTGGGGGTCCATGAGGACTGGAGTTGAGAAACACTGCCTTACAGACAGCTAAGAAAGATCATTGGGATCTTGTTGCTGGTTCTGCCAAGTGGCAAAGGCTCCAGAACTATGGGAGGTCAATCAGGCATATCTCAGACAACCTCTAGAAGAACCCTAGGGCTCCACAAAACCCTGGCTGAGAGTGTTTGCATGAGAGTATGGGGTCGATACAATGTACAAAATACACATTCTTTGGAGCCAATGGAAAAAATTTCCCCCACATTCATGGTAAATAGAAAGTTGCCCTTACAGACAGCTAAGAAATATTCTTGGGATCATGTTGCTGGCTTGGCCAAGTGGCATTGGTTCCAAGACTATGCAGGAACCATCAGATGGGCAGTCAATCAGCCACAGCTCAGAGAACCTCTAGCTACCTCTGGAAGAACCCTAGGGTTCCACGAAACCCTGGCTGAGAATGACTGCTTTTGGGGCCAATACAATGTACAAAATACAATTCTTCTATGGTCAATGGGCAAAATGTCTCTTGCATTGGTGGTAAATAGAAAGCTTCCCTTACAGACAGCTAAAAAAGATCATTGGGGTCATGTTGCTGGCTTTGCCAAATGGCATTGGCTCCAGAATTATGCAGGACTCTGTTAAAGGAATTTACCTCGACTTCCTGTCCTGCTGACAAGATTTTGTCAGACTGGAAGCGATTGGAACTGTTCAACAGTAACACAGACAGAAATAAAAACCGCTTCCCCCTATATAGGGGAAGGCTAGAACCCATGTCAGGTTTCTATTAAAATGTCCTTACTACAGATTTTCCCTCACTTCCAATTTGGTGAAACCAATGTCAGCAGGACAGGAAGTAAGTTCAAATTCCTCTACCAGAGCCCAGGAAAAGAGAAAAAAAAAAAAAGAAGAAGAAGGACAGGAGTTCCAATCTTTTCCCACTGTATTCAAAACTGAAAAAAAAACAAAAAAAAAAAAACAACACTTTTCACAGCTGTAGCATAAGAAGCTGTATTTATCACATAAGAATCAAAATGGTTGCAGCGGACGATTTCTGTTACTATTGAACATCAAATGAAAGCGGAATTTCAAGGGAGTATTCATCTGTGAAATGGCAATTTAAAAGAGAAGTTAAAGTGGAGTTCCGCTCACGCTGTCAAAAAAACTGTAGCTGCTGACTTTTAAAAAACAGCCACTTACCTGTCCTTCGGTTCCGTGGTGTGTCCCCCGCAGCTCGTTTCACCGGCCGTCCTGTATTCCAGGAGGCATCTTCAGTGTGGGTGTCAGGGATCTCCTCGATCCCTGCCGCGATGGTCCCGGCGCAGGCGCAGTGCACCGCCCTGTGCAGGGACACGGGCACTAGGTCCGGGCCGGCCGCGGCGTTCGAGTTCGCGCATGCACAGTAGAAGCCGCGGCCGCCCGCTGGGCACCAATGGCAGCGCAGGGCGGGATATTTAAATGGCCCTGAGCTGTCATTCAGTGCCTTCTGGTCTTCCCTGCATCCTGTGAACCTGTACCCTTTGTAAGTTTTGACCCGGATTGTACCTGACCTTGCTGCTTTCTCCTATTCTGACCCTTGCTTTGCCTGACCTCTCTCCTGAATGCCCCTGATTGGATTTGACCTGCTGTTGCTGACCTGGCGTGTGACCCGACCATTCTATGCCCGCTGCCTTGTACCTTGCCGTCTTCTCTGTTACCGACCCGGCCCGTCTGACCTTGCTCATCCATCCATCCATCCCTTGCAGTGGGGTCTTCTGACCTCCTCACATCAGACTCTTCCCCGTGGGAGCCCTTGGCGCATACTACTACCACTGACGGACGCACCCAGTAGTCACGACCTGGTCTCGGGGAGCTCCAAGTCCATCCCCACCATCAGGGGCCCTGGTGAACAAGCACCCTGGGACTTAGATTCCGTGCGCTGGGGATGCCTATTCAGTGGAGTGCTAGTGGTACCGCCAGGCGGTCCCTTACAGTGGGCACCCAGCTGTGATAGCTTGCGGCTTCACAGCCGGGTGCCCTCTGCACATGCGCGAGTAGCGCTGAGCTTCATGAATGGTCCTGTAGTCTTCTGGGACCTGTCACGTGTCCCAAAAGACTACAGGGAGGGAGAGAGGGAGGACACCTTCCGCTTCTGATTGCCTAGGTGATCGGACCGGAAGTGGGAGTGGGTACCTGTCAAATTCGAGTACCTGCTCCCCCCCGCCCCCCAAAGGTGCCAGTCCTTAATGGGGATCGGGGGGAGCAGTCCTTAAAGCGGAACTTCGCCTTTTGGGTGGAGCTCCGCTTTAAGGCCTTTGTCACAGTAAATTCCACCACTGGATCTGCCATCTGGAAGTTTGTGTTATTTTCTCTTTCAGTAATATGATATTTCACAGATACAAGTGTCAGCCTAGAGGATTTATACCTATTTATATTATCTGGGGGGGGACACCACCCTGCAGAACACATGTACACAAGGGAGTACATTATGCCAGGTATCCGGTGTGACTGGTAAGTGTCCTGGCAGAGTCTGGCCCCAGACTACAGCAAAAATGCTACTGGCAGCACAGCCATTTATTTTGACAGGTCACATAACATGGATGCAAAGGAGAAGTATATCAGACCTCAACCACATTGTGCCAGCAGACATTAAAGCTGTACTAAAGCTACCAAACCTAAAATTTTCAAAAACTGTGAGCATGCAGGTCTTGAGGGACACTTGCTGGCACTCTTCTAATGAATGTACAGCTCACTGTGCATTCCCAGCATACTCCAAAGCACATACGCGGGATGACGTCCTTTCCGAAAGATCACGGAAGTAGCTTGGGGAGTTGACAACGTAACCACTGCAAGGTGGAAATTAGTATCTTGCCGAGTTTAGATCCACTTTAAGGAACCACAAGTGTAAGGGCTCATGTACACTGCAGCTGATAAACTGACGTTTAGGAGCTTTTCTGTGTTTTTTTCAGCAGCCCCTGAACTCTCCCTAATGTTTTCCTATGTGTCCATGTACACATCTTTACAGTCGTTTACAGGTAGTTGAGTTTACAGTCGTTTTTTTTTTTTTTTTTAACGCACCAAACTTGGGTTCAGGAGTATATTTTATCAGTGTTTCAAATGCCAAAAGCTTGTAAACAAGTGTTTGCGTTTAGATGTGTTTTTTGACAGGTCCATATCCAGACGCTGTCCAGATCCTTTTTTCTTCATCAAAAATGCATGCAAAACGGTTTCCATGTATTCAAATGGACTCAGTATACCAGTACAGTCAGTTCCAGGTTTTGCGTGTAGGAAAAAATGGTAGAACGCGCCGCATTATGCTCATGATGGGATCCATAGTGAATACAAGCAGAAAAGACAGGTCATCTCAACACATACTGCTCTCTCTGCTTCTGCTCTCTCTATTTCTCTCAAAATGTCTGAAATTGTTAATTTTTTTCTGTTTTTCAGTGCATTCTGGGCATTTTGGAAGGTCTCCTGAAGTTAGCTTCTAAACACAAACACTCAAACACGCATAAACGCGGTATGCAAACGCGGCTAAACAGACGTTTCTTAACCTACGTTTTCCAGCAGTCAGTTTCCATCGTTCAGAAGAGTTTTCCAAACGCCCCGTGAACAGTTTCTAACAGATAAGGAGCCACTGATACCAATAATCTTTTTGGACATCTGTAAGGGGGACATGCCTTCCAGTAACCACCAATGTGAGGAACATTCTTCCCACTGACCACCAATGTAAGGAGCATTCTTTTTTTTTTTATGTATATTTTAATTATATGCAAATTAGGTGATCTGTAATAAAGTTCTATTATTTTAAATTGATTTTGCAGGGAATTATTTTGCTACTAGTTGAATGGTGCATAGGTTCGTGGTATGGTGGTTGCTTTTGATGGGGCGTCTATGCCTTGATCGGTATTGCAAGGAGCATTCTTCCCACTAACCACCAATGTAAGAAACATTCATCCCACTGACCACCAATGTAAGAAGCATTCATCCCACTGACCACCAATGTAAGAAGCATTCATCCCACTGACCACCAATGTAAGAAGCATTCATCCCACTGACCACCATTGTAAGAAGCATTCATCCCACTGACCACCATTGTAAGAAACATTCATCCCACTGACCACCAATGTAAGAAACATTCATCCCACTGACCACCAATGTAAGAAATATTCATCCCACTAACCACCAGTGTAAGAAGCATTCATCCCACTAACCACCAGTGTAGGAAGCATTCATCCCACTGACCACCAATGTAAGAAACATTCATCCCAATAACCACCAGTGTAAGATGCATTCATCCCAATAACCACCAATGTAAGAAACATTCATCCCACTGACCACCAATGTAAGAAACATTCATCCCACTGACCACCAATGTAAGAAACATTCATCCCACTGACCACCAATGTAAGAAACATTCATCCCACTGACCACCAATGTAAGAAGCATTCACCCCACTGACCACCAATGTAAGAAGCATTCATCCCACTGACCACCACTGTAAGAAACATTCACCCCACTGACCACCACTGTAAGAAATATTCATCCCACTGACCACCAATGTAAGAAACATTCATCCCACTGACCACCAATGTAAGAAATATTCATCCCACTAACCACCAGTGTAAGAAGCATTCATCCCACTAACCACCAGTGTAGGAAGCATTCATCCCACTGACCACCAATGTAAGAAACATTCATCCCAATAACCACCAGTGTAAGAAGCATTCATCCCAATAACCACCAATGTAAGAAACATTCATCCCACTGACCACCAGCGTAAGAAGCATTCATCCCACTGACCATCAGCGTAAGAAGCATTCATCCCACTAACCACCAGCGTAAGAAGCATTCATCCCACTGACCACCAGTGTAAGAAGCATTCATCCCACTAACCAACAATGTAAGAAGCGTAAGAAGCATTCATCCCACTGACCACCAGCGTAAGAAGCATTCATCCCACTGACCACCAGCGTAAGAAGCATTCATCCCACTAACCACCAGCGTAAGAAGCATTCATCCCACTAACCACCAGCGTAAGAAGCATTCATCCTACTAACCACCAGCGTAAGAAGCATTCATCCCACTAACCACCAGCGTAAGAAGCATTCATCCCACTAACCACCAGCGTAAGAAGCATTCATCCCACTAACCACCAGTGTAAGAAGCATTCATCCCACTGACCACCAGTGTAAGAAGCATTCATCCCACTGACCACCAGTGTAAGAAGCATTCATCCCACTAACCACCAGTGTAAGAAGCATTCATCCCACGGACCACCAGTGTAAGAAGCGTAAGAAGCATTCATCCCACTGACCACCAGTGTAAGAAGCGTAAGAAGCATTCATCCCACTGACCACCAGTGTAAGAAGCATTCATCCCACTGACCACCAGTGTAAGAAGCATTCATCCCACTGACCACCAGTGTAAGAAACATTCATCCCACTACCCAACAAACTAATGTACCATGAGCTGTAGACAGAGTGAATACTGAGCTGACCAGTTCAGAGTAAGGACATTTGACAAACAATTGTTTTCTATGCACCCTATTGCCACTATACAGGTGAGTTGTGAATTGTATAAAAACGCTGCACATCTGCATTTTTACGGAGCACAATGGGTTACAACCTAATGCAGCCTAACCCTCTCACAACGTACAAATCTTGTGTGATGGCTCTCATTCACAAGATACCTTGCCCAGCCCTTCCTAGGGATCTAGTGTCTTTGTTTTGCAAAACAGTCCTGGTAGATGTGCTAAAAGCAATGTGGTTCCTGTTTTTGACATTTGCATAAAATTCTTCAAACAGTGAAGATTACTAAGCTACTCGATGTGGAATTAAAGATATATTGGTGTCAACTGGCAGCTCTTATTTGACCTCAAACTTCTGTCAGTGGTCCATAGAGGAAAAGTACATAAAGGATAGGTAAGAGAATGGCCACACCACATATAAAAATCCATGCAGGTTCCATATCAAAATATTCAAAATTAAGCCCAGAGTAATATTTTTTTTAAAATTTCCAACACATTTTGGGGCTATAATAATCGCCTCTTCTTGAGGGCTAAATAAATAAAACCATAAAAAAATAATACATTTCTTATCGAAACAGCCTTCACACACTATTATTTTTTTTTGTATTAAATTTGTCCTTGGAAAAAAAATAATAGTATACCAACATTGTTTAGATAAGATATTGATTACATTCATGGTTTTATATATTTATAACCCCGAAGATTGGGAATTCTTATAGCCGCTGAGAAGCATTAGCTTTAACTTGGTGATTTTAAATAGAACACCATTCTGGACTTTTATATGGCAATGTCCCTCATCCTATGTGAACACCTACATGGACATTGCACAGTACAGCTTCCCATCTTCTGTATGTTGGGTGTATTTTTCAGTATTTGGTCTGAATGGATACCTATACAATACCACTTACTGATTCTTGCCATTTCTTTTTTATTCAGGTTTCAAATCTGATTCCACTGTACAACATCCTATGTGTCGTCACCTCTTTTTACAGCTTGTGTTATAAGCAACACCCCATAAACCAGCCCTTCTCAACGGTTTTACCTTGAAAAAATAATCAGGTCTCAATTAACCCCTGCTGAAAACCAATTCATTGGTCAATAGAAGGAATGGCCCCTTTAGAGCCAGCTAAAATTCATTGGCTCTGCCAACTGCCATTGACCCTGAAACTATGCAGGCAACATCAAATGGGAGATCAATCAGCCACAGTTCAAGAACCCCTAGTCACCTCTGGAGGAACCTCCAGAGCAAGGGTACGCAACCTTATAGAGGTAAAGATCTACCAGAACAACAAGAAAGAGTCAAAGAACGTATTGTCATGTGACACAAATACGTGCCCCTCACTTATTGGTTCACAACTATATGCATACAATCATTGGACCGAAATGTAAAAACTCTGGGTAGCCCTGATCCACTCATATAATTTGCTGTGGAATGCGGAGGTGTCACTGACCCCGGAAAGACTCCTGTCATCCATGCCTTTTCTCAGAGAGCTCTGGAAATCCTTGAACTGCAACTATGCCCTTAAATCAGAGGCTTCACCTGGGACCGTTTTTTTGGTTAATCCCAGAGTGCCAGAGAGCCTACCATGTCACACCCATGGTTACAGTCAAAACGGTTTCAATTATGCCAAGTTGTAGACCACATTACTCACAAGCTCCTTCCCTTTTCAGTTCTCAAAGAAAGATACCAACTGCCACCTACCGCTCTATATGCCTATATGCAGATACGCCATTATGCTCAATCCATTACCCCTACCCTCCAGCTTTCTAAGCTGGCTTCTTTTGAGGACCTGGTGACCGAAGGCCCTTCATGTAAAGGCCTGATCTCAGATATTTACAAGATTAAATATTTATCCCTTTCAACCCCCTGAAACATGCTTACAAGCCTAAATGGGAAAGGAATTACCCTTGGTGACCTAGCAGGTATTGTGGTCTCAGGCAGTTAAGAGCTCAGTTTGCTCCCTTTACAAGGAAAACTCTTACAAAATTTTGTTTTTCTAGTACCACACTCCAGAACTATTGCACACTATCAAAAGTGGTTAAAGGTTCCCTCATTCATATTTATTGGCATTGCCCACGGATTGTGCCTTATTGGCAGTCAGTTCATTCATTGCTACAACATCTTCTAGACTCAGATTTACCATTCACACCTAAAACGTACCTGCTGGGGCTATCCCCCCCTCCCCATTTGCCCAAATTGTGTAAAAAGCTCCTGTGGCACATCCTTACTGAGGCTTGGAACCTTGCAGCCATTCAATGGAACCAAAAGGAACCTCCATCACCATGGCGCTATACACCAGAATTTAGGATGTGGAGCTCATGGAGTCGCTCACAGCCCGATTAAAGGATACCCCTGATAGACACAACAGAGTCTGGGAACTGAGGCACTCCCAAGAAGATGCCTCTTAGCACAATGTCTGTTGGGCACTGCTTGGTAACGCATAGGTCAGATGCCGAGGGGGCGGTTTGAGTGCTGTGGGCCATTGATTCTTCTCTACTTACTTCTCTTTTTTTCTACCTATCATTTTCAATAATTTCCTGAACAGGTTGCTCTTTTACTGTTTTTTCCTATGTCTTTGGAGAACAATTATTCTTTAAAGCGGAGTTCCACCCAAAAGGGGAAGTTCCACTTTAAAGACTGGTCCCCCACTCCCCAATAAGGATTGGCACTTTTGGAGAGCGGGTACCCAAAATTGACAGGTACCCGCTCCCACTTCCGCTGCAATCGCCTAGGCGATCGGAAGCGGAATGTGTCCTCCAACCCCCCCCCCGTAGTCTTCTGGGACACGTGACAGGTCCCAGAAGACTACAGGGCCATTCAGGAAGCGCAGCACTACTCGTGCATGCGCAGCGGGCTCCCGGCTATGATCTTGGGACAGGTGAGTGGCTGTTTTTTAAAGTCAGCAGCTGCAGTTTTTGTAGCCGACATTTTTTTTTTACAGAGTGAGTGGAACTCCGCTTTAACTGGGTTGGCATAGATATAACATAGTACCAACAGCTCATCCCAGGTGGCCTTCAAGCTAGGTGTCCCTAGGATGCGATTGATGGGATCAGATTTCCATATACACAGATGTTGACATTGCTATCTATCATTTGATTACCGGGCAAAGGTTTTAGCTGTTACGCCCACGCTCTGCTATATTGTTTTCAGGTCCTTTGTCGACTATTTCTTGCTCGATGTTCTGTGCGAAAACCTCACGACTGTTTCTTACAGTGTTCTATTATGTAACACCTATGTACATTTCTCTATGCCACCTTCCCTTTCTCTTTCTATTCAGTAAATATATAAAAACTTTAATAAAAATGTTATTTATATAAAGAAATATCAAAGATAACCGGGGTTCGGGGTCTATTTTTTTTTCTTAAATTAACTAGCAAGGCCTAACTAAATAGTATGAACAATATAATATAATAAAACAAAATGTCACTGTAAAAATATAAACTTACCCTAACCTAAAAGTGGACAGCATCAGTCAGTAGAACAGTGGACAGTGTCAATCGAGCAGTGGATGGTGTCAGTCAATAGAGCAGTGGATGGTGTCAGTCAATAGAGCAGTGGACTTTGCAGTAGGGCAGAGGATGGTGTCAGTAGAGCATTGGATGGTGAGCATGGGAAGGTCCCAGTAAGGCAGAAACTGGTGTCAGTAAGGCAGAATCCGGTGTCAGTAAGGCAGAATCCGGTGTCAGTAAGGCAGAATCCGGTGTCAGTAAGGCAGAATCCGGTGTCAGTAGAGCGGTGAACAGTATCAGAATTTGGTTTTTGTTTTTTTTTGCAGTACTATTTTTTATTATAATTTTTTTAGGAGCCCTATTGGGGGCTTTAGTGAAATATCAGGGGTGTAAACACTCCTGATGTCTCACTTTTGGAGACAGAGAAAGTGACTGAGGGACAGAGATTCCCCAGTCCCTGTCTCTACAGCTGCACTGGCCAGTGAATGAATGGGAAGTGCTCTGTGCCGATTGGTTTCCGTTCATTCACAACACCGTTTACTATGCTTAAGTTATGTATAAAAACAGTGAGTGATCGGTACCAAACACTCACTGTGTTCATTTAGAAAAGGAAAGAGCTGGTAAATGACATATCAATGAGAGCAGAGGGAAACCGGCAGCACTGCGGGGCGGGGCTTTTGCGGAGGGATAATCAGGGGAGCACATGGGGGTCCGGATAGCAAAAGGAAGAGGAACAATGGCAGGTGGGGCAGCAGAGATGCCATTTATTGGAACTGATCACCTGTATTTTCCTCTTGCAGATGCTGAATGCCAGCGAGAGAGAGAAATAGAAGCAGGTTTTCAGTGGCTGCGACAGGAAAATACAAGGGATCAGTTTCAGTAACTGCCACCCCTCCAGTCCAGGTTCTGGGGGTCTGCAAGAAAGGATCACGGTCTACCAACCACCTGGCCATGATCGATGGATAGGTTGCAATCGATGGGTTGCTAAACCTGCTCTGGAGCTTGAGAATGGCTGATACAAATAATTCAGTCATGTCCAGTTTTCCCTGCAGGGCACACCAATTCCTCATGGCCTTATGAACGGTTTTGCCAGGTTGACATCCATGCACTCCCAAAGTACTTACCTTTAATCAGGACCAGACTCCCTCCGGGTTCCAGCTTTTCCTGGTCACACCTCTGGCACAATGTGGGTGTGTGATGCACAGGGTCCACAACTTGGACCAACAGGCAACCACAAACAAGCCCTACCTGACAGTAAAGTCAGAACTTCAAATCTGTATACTTGGTTTTGGTTTAGTAATAGAAAACAATGAAGCCATTGGATCAGCATGACTGCCAGGCAACACGCATTTTCAAGCGTGTATTTGTTTTTTGGGGGGTTTTTTCAAGCATGTTTTTTTGTTTTTTGTTTTTTTATTACCAATGAATCTACTCCAACTACCCAGATCTGATAAACACAGTGAGGTATACCTATACAACACTATGATGGTGAAAACAGAACGAATTATGCACTTATGGTAAAAATCTGCAATTTAAATATTTACCTAAAAATTCCACATGGCCACTGCCAGGGCTGAGAATGAAAGACACATGTAGTCAGTAGCGCAGAATGGGCTCAGCCTCATTCAGAAAGCCAAGATGATTCTGAGCATGTGCCGCCGCTGCTGATGGCTGTAAGCTGTGGATCTATATATCTTGCCCTAAAATGGGTCATTCACATGGCGGTGGCGCAGACCCAGGATGACCTGGCCTTCATTCATCACAATGGCTGAAGCCAATTTCATTCTACAATTATACCACGGCTGTGTGAATTATTTATTCAGCACGATTTGTAACAATATGTAGGTGAAGGCGGCACAGCATGTAGTACGCAGGTGTATATGTCCCTATGAGCTGAAATGCATGAAGGAAAACCTTTCACCCCGATCTTGCTGCCTGCACTTATCACGAAGAACATTTCTGTCTGCTGCATCGTTCAGAAATACCCGACACGTGCTTCCAGCAGTGACACCGTTAACAGACTCATACGGCCGCTCCCTTTACTTACCTGTTACACTCGCTATGCAGCTGCCAAGAGCAGGTGTATCCCAAAATACCTGAACAAAAATACACACCCGGCAAGACTGTTTACTACAACACAGTGTGTATCCTCATCACTCCCATCAGACACATAGCTCCCCCTGTCTGTCTCACCCTATGGTGGGAGGAACAGACTTCATGCCACGTAGCACCTCATGGGTGGTGTCACCCTATGGTGGGAGGGACATAACCCATGTCACATAGCTCCCCCCCGTCTGTCTCACCCTATGGCCAGAGGGACAGACTCCATGCCACATAACTCCTCCTGGGTGGTGTCACCCTATGGCGGGTGGGACAGATCCAGGTCACATAGCTCCCAGTCTGTCTCACCCTATGGCGAAAGGGACAGACTTCATGCCACATAGCTCCTCCTGGGTGGTGTCACCCTATGGCGGGAGGGAAATACTTCATGCCACATAGCTCCTCCTGGGTGGTGTCACCCTATGGAAGGAGGGACAGACCCCATGTCACATAGCTCCCCCTGTCTCACCCTATGGCAGGATGGCCAAACTTCATGCCACATAGCTCCTCCTGGGTGGTGTCACCCTATGGTGGGAGGGACAGACCCCATGTCACATAGCGCCCCCTGTCTGTCTCACCCTATGGCAGGAGGGACAGACTCCATGCCACATAGCTCCTCCTGGATGGTGTCACCCTATGGTGGGAGGGACAAACTCCATGCCACATAGATCCTCCTGGATGGTGTCACCCTATGGTGGGAGGGACAGACTTCATGTCACATAGCTCCTTCTGGGTAGTGTCGCCCTATGGTGGGAGGGACAGACTCCATGCCACATAGCTCTTCCTGTCTGTGTCACCCTGTGGTGGGAGAATCAAGCTCCATGTCACACAGCTCTTCTTGGGTGGTGTCACTCTGTGGTGTGACGGACAGACTATTTCACACAGCTCCTCCTAGGTGATGTCACCTTGTGGTGGAAGAGCACTCGCTCCATGTCACACAGCATATCTTCTCAGTCACTCTGTGGTAGGAGGGACAGACTCCAAGCCACATAGCTCCTCCTGGGTGGTGTCACCCTATGGTGGGAGGGACAGACTCCATGCCACATAGCTCCTCCTGGGTGGTGTCACCCTATGGTGAGAGGGACAGACTCCATGCCACATAGCTCCTCCTGGGTGGTGTCACCCTATGGTGGGAGGGACAGACTCCATGCCACATAGCTCCTCCTGGGTGGTGTCACCCTATGGTGGGAGGGACAAACTCCAGGTCACATAGCTCCTCCTCTGTGTGTTACCCAATGATGGGAGGGAGACGCCATGTCACATAGTTCCTTCTGGGTGGTGTCACCCTATGGTGGGAGGGACAGACTCCATGCACATAGCTCTTCCTGTCTATGTCACCCTGTGGTGGGAGTATCAAGCTCCATGTCTTACAGCTCCTCCTGGGTGGTGTACCTCTGTGGTGAGAGTGATAGACTCCATTTCACACAGCTCCTGCTAGGGGATGTCACCTTGTAGTGAAAGAGCAAGGGCTCCATGTCACATAGCCCATCTTCTCGGGATGACTCCTGGGATGTATTGTAAGCTCCGAGGATCAGGGCCCTCCTAACCCTCTTGAACTGTATTGTTGCTGTATTGTATCCCATTATATTGTAAAGTGCTGAGCAAACTGTAGGCGCTATATAAATCCTGTATAAGAATAATAATAAATAATAATAATGTATGACCTAATTTTAGTCTAGGCCATAAACCAACTGAAGAAATGTAAAAAAAAAAAAAAAAAAAGTTTAAAACAAATATAATATACCTTCCTATCTATTTACTAAGGCTAACTAAGCATGAGGATTAAAAATAATGTGATTCAGAGAATTTAGTTCTGCATTAAGGTTCCCTTAAATAAATAGAGCTGCCAACGCTCCATAATAGAAAAAAAATATAAGCACGTCATACACCAATTTTAGCAACTAACAATGCATGATAGTGCATTACCGTTCTGGGGAAAGTGAGCTGCAACACACCAACACATGTCAAGATGACAGCAAACACTGCAGGTTACCATTTACCTCCAAGGTGCAGTGTGGATGACAGTTCTGAGGCTGCATATGACCAGCAAAGTCCAACCTGTGTTTTGTATTTCAAAGCATCAGAAATGCACTACAGTTCATTTAACATGGTATACTATGGGACACGTTCACACCTATGTGTCTTTAAACTGATGTGTGTTTGGAGAGGAGCATTGACTTTTTTAACCACTTCAAGTTCGGACACGTTCACCCCCTTCCTGTCCAGGCCAATTTTCAGCTTTCAGCGCTATTACACTTTGAATGACAGTTGCGCGGTCATGCAACACTGTACCCATATGAAGTTTGTAGCATTTTCTTGAGACAGATACAACTTTATTTTGGTGGTATTTATTCACCACTGGGATTTTTTTTTTTGCTTTATAAAATGAAAGTCTAAAAAATGTTAGAAAAAAAAGTGTTTTTTTTTTACATTTTGCAAATAAATAATATTTCTTCATAAATCTTGGCCAAAATGTATTCAGCTATCTTTTTAGTAAAAAAAAAAAAAACAAATATTAGTTATTAACTAAAAATTATAATTTTTCTAACATTTTCTTTAACATTTTTATATATTATTTTTTTTTTAAATATACTGTCACCCTGGCAGTGTAGTGTCACCATAGTGACACTGTACTATTTGTGGGGGGGGGGGGTGATAAAGATTTTTTTTTTTTTTTTTTACACTGATTGCTTTTACACCCACAAAGGCTGTAAAAGCAATCCTTTCTCCTTCTCTCTGGCTGCATTCTTGCAGCCATTGAGAAATACTGCGAGAGCTGTGATTGGTCACAGCTTGTCACATGGTACAAGGCTGTTTTGAATAGCCCTGTACCATGTGACCTCTGACTCCACAAGTAGTAAGCAATGATGTTAGGTAGTGACATATTGCTTACTACTATTCATGTGATCACTGATTGGCCAATCAGTGAACACATGATCAGGACCTCACACAGAGGTCCCGTACAGCGATCAGTGTTCCGCTGTGTCCACCGTTCGCGGTGCCGGGCGCACAGGCAGTGAATGCGGGTGACGTTTAGAGATGTCAACCCGCTTCGGCAACGCTCCGGTCTGGCCGTTTATCTACATGAGCCGGACGGGAAGTGGTTAAAAGCAAAACGGTGCATTTTTGGTTCAGTAGTCTTCAAGGTAGAAGCTGCAGAAAACACATGTAGTGCATTTTTGATGCGTTTTGCGTTTTTAACCCTTTGAGGACCGTAAGATTTTGGAACGCCAAAAGAATAAATTTTTTTGTTTTTAAAGTTCGTACACTTCAGTTGCTGTAACTAAGCCATTTCATGAAATAATTGGCAAAAAGCTAGATCCATTTGTTGTTTGTTGATAAGAACTAATATTTTGACTCAAACCAAAAAAAAAAAAAAAAAAAGTTTTAAGTTCTTAATCGGATGATACACGCAATTAAAAATATGGGACAAATACGTCCCTTGGTCCTCAAAGGGCTAATCTGCCCAACAAATTGCCATAAAAAAAAAAAAAATAGCACTAAAAATGCGTGTGCAAAAGCCATTATTTGTCTCAAATCCAGCATGTTAGATTACACCCTTTCGATTGGGACATGAACAGTGAGTGTTCAGCTGACTTTCGTTTGGTTTTTGACTCGTCTATGGTCTGCTTAAGAATGAGGGAAGCGAAGCAGAGAAATGTCAGCATAATCCATCATAAATCTCTATACCCTGAATGTGCATGTGCTGTACAGGTATGGTTGTAGGCCTGGAGGACCTGATGATATCTGCCCACTGAGTCAGATAAGACTGAACCAGGGTGGAGCAATCTCCTGGGATCCAGAACAAGTCTGGTGTCATGTGTAGTCATCCCTCATCATAACAATGCACAGGGTGAATCCTACCGGCTGGGCTGCAGTACAGACTGAAACCTGTTTTATAAACTCCTGCTGTGAGTCATGTACATATGTGATGCAAGCATCGGACCAGGAAATTCACACATTTCAACTTTCACATACAAAGAAAACGAAATCCAACAAAATGGAAAGACAGCTGAATTTTAGTGAATTTTTCTCCTGTAAGCATGTGTTTTACTAACTAGAGAACTTACACCAATAGGATGTCAGCTTGTAGAACAGCAGTGTGAACACAGCAGGCTTTTGGGGTCTTGTTTACACTTGTGGTTAGTAGGGGACCCTGCATTCACTATATCAGCTCTCGCCCCGGAGCCTGCATTCACTACATCCGGTCTCCCCGGAGCCTGCATTCACTACATCCGGTCTCCCCGGAGCCTGCATTCACTACATCCGGTCTCCCCGGAGCCTGCATTCACTACATCCGGTCTCCCCGGAGCCTGCATTCACTACATCCGGTCTCCCCGGAGCCTGCATTCACTACATCCGGTCTCCCCGGAGCCTGCATTCACTACATCCGGTCTCCCCGGAGCCTGCATTCACTACATCCGGTCTCCCCGGAGCCTGCATTCACTACATCCGGTCTCCCCGGAGCCTGCATCCACTACATCCGGTCTCCCCGGAGCCTGCATTCACTACATCCGGTCTCCCCGGAGCCTGCATTCACTACATCCGGTCTCCCCGGACCCTGCATTCACTATATCTGCTCCCCCCAAACCCTCCATTCACTTTATCTGCTCCCCCCAAACCCTCCATTCACTTTATCTGCTCCCCCCAAACCCTCCATTCACTTTATCTGCTCCCCCCAAACCCTGTATTAACTATATCCGCTCTCCCCCCCAGACCCTGCATTCACTATATCCGCTCTCCCCCCGGACCCTGCATTCACTATATCTGCTCCCCCCGGACCCTGCAATCACTATATCTGCTCCCCCCAAACCCTGCATTCACTATATCTGCTCCTCCCGGACCCTGCATTCACTATATCCGGTCTCCCCGGACCCTGCATTCCCTATATCTGGTCTCCCCGGACCCTGCATTCCCTATATCTGGTCTCCCCGGACCCTGCATTCCCTATATCTGGTCTCCCCGGACCCTGCATTCCCTATATCTGGTCTCCCCGGACCCTGCATTCCCTATATCTGGTCTCCCCGGACCCTGCATTCCCTATATCTGGTCTCCCCGGACCCTGCATTCCCTATATCTGGTCTCCCCGGACCCTGCATTCACTATATCTGGTCTCCCCGGACCCTGCATTCACTATATCTGGTCTCCCCGGACCCTGCATTCACTATATCTGGTCTCCCCGGACCCTGCATTCACTATATCTGGTCTCCCCGGACCCTGCATTCACTATATCTGGTCTCCCCGGACCATGCATTCACTATATCTGGTCTCCCCGGACCATGCATTCACTATATCTGGTCTCCCCGGACCCTGCATTCACTATATCTGGTCTCCCCGGACCCTGCATTCACTATATCTGGTCTCCCAGGACCCTGCATTCACTATATCCGGTCTCCCCCTGGACTCTGCATTCACTATATCTGGTCTCCCCGGACCCTGCATTCACTATATCCGGTCTCCCAGGACCCTGCATTCACTATATCCACTCTGCCAAGCTTTGGAGGATGCCACTTACACACTACCACCTTTAAGGTATACCTGGACAACTTCAGCTCAGACAGTTAGGGTTGTAATCATGATACACTGAAATGTACTGTTTGGACTTTGCCACAAGAATCCTTCAGTAAACGGAGTGTATGGTAGATTATGGAGTATAGGAACACAGAATGGGTATGAAGGCCAATACAAAAGGTTAACTCAGCAAGACAAGTTAGAGGAGGAATGAAGTTCCTATGGGTAACCAGTAACTAGTCAGTCAGTAACCAGACAGAAGTGCGGTACCTGGCAAAGGTGACAGTTCCTGCGGTAGCGAGGAGGTCAGTAGTTCGGCTCCCTACTTAGCTGTTGGTTTCCCCAAAAGTAACCAGAAACGAACACACGGTACGTAGACCTTATACACCTGGCCGTAGGGTACGTGAGTGAAGAAGTCAAGGAAGAGCATGCATGAGGTCCACGCTAGGTGCTGAGCGGAACCCCCATTCTGTCACTGGGAGTGAGATGGCAGGAGGGACACTGGACTGGTGGAGGGCATGGGATCTCCTGAATGCAAACACCTGACAGCAAGATGTGTGGTAACACAAGACAAAGCCCTTCACTGAGGAACTCTGTACATTAAATGACCGCACCAGGGGCGGACTGACAACTCATGGGGCCCCCGGACAATAGGGGATCATGGGGCCCCTGTGCCCTTACCCAAACTCAAAAAAGCCAATGAAAAAGGTACCAAGGCATCTCATGGGGCCTCCTAATGACCCCCTGGGCAATAGGGGATCATGGGGCCCGTGTCCTTGCCCAAACTCAAAAAAGCCTATGAAAAAGGTACCAGGGGCATCTCATGGGGCCCCCTACTGACCCCGGGCCCTCGGGCAGTGCCCGAGTTTCCAAATGGTCAGTCCGCCCCTGGACTGCACACCATGTATGGCTCATCTCTAAACTAGGGTTCTGCCATAACTTTGACTTTCACATGAACGTGGCTCCACCTGTTCCCAGGTATTGATGAACGCATACACGACAAAAGGTACTTCCACGTTCAGGACGAGTAGACCCCCCCTCACACACAAGTTATAAAAGTGACCAATTATCTAGTAAATCTCCCTTCTCCCCCCCAGCCCGGCACAGAGTCTAATTTATGGCTGTTCTAAGCCTGGCGGCCGGTATCAGCTTGGCCCTGGATAACACAGGCCTACATTTCTGCTGCCTACATAAGGGAAAGAGCTTAGCAAACAAAACATTTCATAGCATTACTCACAATGAACTTGCCAATATCAAGGAAAGATCTCATGGATAATGGAAGACTTGGGTAATGTCAAGATTATTGACTGGATTATCTCGGTATGTTTGGACAGTGTCACATTAAATAGAAACATGCTTAAAAGGCTTCCTCCAGACTTTACAGAATCAATTGGGTTCTCCCTAACCTGCCGAATACAGAACAACTGGTACACAATGTACTTGGACAAAGCCTGATCCATCTTCATGTCATCCACTGTCCAGGAAGGGGCTGTAAACATTCCAGCCACATGTACACAAATGAAAACAGCTTCAGGGAGATGTTCCTTAATGCGGCTTCAAGGGCAATGATCTCTCCACCTTCAGTCTCCTTAACCACTTGACCTCCTGAGGATTTACCCCCCTTAATGACCAGGCTTCTTTTAGCTACTCAGCGCTGCACTAATTCAACTGATAATTGCGCGGTCATGCAATGCTGCACCCAAACAAAATTTATGCCCTTTTTTTCACACAAATAGAGCTTTTTTTCGGTGGTATTTGATCACCTGTGCACTTTTTATTTTTCACGCTATAAACAAAAAAAGGCCAAAAATTTTGAAGAAAAACGATATTTTTTACTTTCAGCTATAAAAAATAAGTTAGTTATAAATTTAGGCCAAAATGTATTCTGCTCCATGTTTTTGGTAAAAAAAATCCCAATAAGTGTACATTGATTGCATTGTGTGGAAGTTATAGCGTCTACAAACTATGGTATAGATACTGCAATTTACGCCATTTTTTTGCTATACAGCGCTGCGCTAGTTTAACGGACAATTGCGCAGTCATGCAAAACGATACATAAATGAAATTTACATCTTTTTTTCCCATAAATTGAGCTTTCTTTCGGTGGTATTTGATCGCCTGTGCGGTTTTTTTTTTTGCGCTAAAAAAAAAAAAAATGCTGACAATTTTGAGGGAAAAAAAACAATATTTTGGACTTTTTGCTATAAAACATGTCCAGTAAAAAAAATTTAATAATCAAATTTAGTCATAAAATTTCTGCCAAAATGCATTCTGCCACATGTCTTTGCTAAAAAAAAAAAACCCAATACGTGTAAATTAATTGGTTTACGTGAAAGTTATAGCGTTTACAAATGGCGGGAAAGATACTGGGATTTTTAGGTTTTTTTTATACTAATAATGGCGGCGATCAGCGACTTATGGCAGCGATCAGCGACTTATGACGGGACTGCGGCAGACATTCCGACATTGGGGGGTACTGACTTGGGGTCACTGACATCCCCAGTGACACCAATACAGTGATCAGTGCAAAAAAAAACACTGACACTGTACTAATGGCACTGGGGAGGAAGGGGTTAAGTTTATTATTCAGGGAAAGGGTTAACTGTGTGAGGGGAGTGTTTTACTAGGGGGCAAGGTATGTAGTGCAGGGAACACCGCTGATCGGGAGAGAGAAACTCTTCTGTCCCGATCAGCGTGTCCTGGAGCTGTCAGGGAACTGACAGAAAGCACAGCTACTGCAGCTGTGCTCTCTGTCAGCGATTGCTGCCGATAGTCGGGACATAGCCGGTAACGACTGGCTGTGACCCGGCTACTGACATCCGCGGCTGTGATCGGTGGGACAGGTAGGGCGGCGGCGCACCTCACGCGCGCCCCCAACCTGTTTTAAAAACACACGGTTTAAAATGTGGTTTTGCCTAGCCGTGCCGCCCTGCCGCCGTATTTCTAGAGTGGCTGGGCGGCATGTTGTTAATGGACATCATATCAACCTAACCAATGAACAGGCAAGAGACACAGAAACTGTAAAGCTGAAGCAGAGCGTACCGGATGTGTCCTCCTGATTATGTAGTGTGGCAGAGGACTGGCTGAACAGAATCACAAACCTCTTGGCAGGTAAGAAGGCTGTCCCATAATTCTGTGGTGAGATTGATGGTTCACAACATCACTCTCTCTGTCCAATAAACAGGCTAGAGACCCAGGAAGCAGTAAAACTGCATCACGGAGTACTGGAGTCACCCTTCTGATTATGCAACGCAGCAGAGAATTGGCTGAACAGAATCACACATCTTTTGACCAGTAAGAGGACTGTGACATAGTTCAGTGGTCAGCTTGAAGGCTCACAACTTTATTATCTCTGTCCAATAAACAGGCAAGTGACCCAGGAAGCCATAAAACTGCATCACAGGAGTACTAGAGTCACCCTTCTGGTTATGCAGCACAGCAGAGGATTGGCAGAACAGAATCACAAATCATTTGGCTGGTAAGAGGGCTGTCCTGTAATTCTGTGGTCAGCCTCAAGGTTCACAACATCATTATCTCTGTCTAATGAGGAGACAAGAGACCAAAGATGCAGTAAAATTGAATCAGGGAGTTGTGGAGTCTTTTTCCTGGGTAAACACTGTAGCAGGAGACCGGCTAAACAGAATGACAAACCCTTGAGTAGGTAGGAGGGCTGTTCCATAATGTTTTGGCCCAATTAGATAGAATGTTCACAAGCTCTTTCAATGGTGCTGCAAGCTTCTTAATCTTTCCAAATAAAGTTATTTGTTAAAAGGTATCCGAATAGGCATCCCAATTCTGTACAGTACTACACAAAGGGGGCAAACTGCAAGAAGGGGGCAAACTCCCCTAGTGTTACCACCAGATCTGTATGGATGCCCTTTGGCTACAACCCTTCTTTATGCAGATATTTTATCACAAGACTGGATCTTCTCGATTTTCCCTTTCTTGGCTCACTTGGTCAATTTTTGTTTTTGGGACAACCCTCATAAAAAAGTTAACAAGTATATTATTTGTATTTAGCTATTTGCCTGGTGCCCCCATTTCTTGACCCTTTGGACCAAATAACAATAAGTTAGGCTTCACATAAGTACACAGGGCCCCAGAAACCATGCAAGTTACTGACAGCCTGATTTATTCTCTAGATTGTAAGCTCGAAAGAGCAGGGCCCTCGATCCCCTCATGTTTTGCATTGTATTGGTATTGTTCTGTCACATGTTCTGTCCCCCTTTGTAATGTACAGAGCTATTGGCGCGAACTATTGGCGCTTTATAAATACTGTATAATAATACAATGGAAACAACTCATAAGTACAAGAGTACTCCAAGCAGTGTCAGCAAAAAGATTAGTGCCCATGCGAGGCCCAAACTGACCTGACCATGTTTCTAAGATAAATAGGATAGCTAAATGCACTGCCACCCAATATGTGAAATAATCAACCCAGCTGCTGTAAGCCCCAAAAGGTTTTTTCACATCAGCTACTCACATCTTGACTATTGTAACTCCCTCCCCATTGGCCTACCTAATCACAGGCTATCCCCTCTTCAGTCTATCATGAATGTTGCTGCCAGACTCATCCACCTTACAACCATTCTGTATCTGCCACCCCTCTCTGCCAATCCCTCCACTGGCTTCCCATTGCCCAACGGATAAAATTCAAAACATTAACAATAACATATAAAGCCATTTATAACTCTGCCCCAAATTACATCAACGATCTTATCTCTAAATATCCCCCAAACCGTACTCTCCGCTCCTCGCACGACCTCCTGCTCTCTAGCTCCCTTGTCTCTTCCTCCCATGCTTGTCTCCAGGACTTCTCCAGAGCTTCCCCCATCCTCTGGAACTCTCTACCCCAATTTATCAGACTATCGCCTACTCTGCTCACTTTTAGGCGATCTCTGAAAACCTCTCTCTTCAGGGAAGCCTATCCTGCCCTCAGCTAATACTGGAATCCTCTACTCCTGCTAACAGTCCATCCCTCACAGTTACTACCTTTTGTACCACTAGCCCCTCCCTCTTAGATTGCAAGCTCCAAGGATCAGGGCCCTCCTATCCCTCTTGTATTGAACTGTATTGTTGCTGTATTGTCTCCCGTTATATTGTAAAGCGCTGAGCAAACTGTTGGCGCTATATAAATCCTGTATAATAATAATAACTACTGGAATAAAAAGTAAAAAACTGTGCTGCGCTGCTAACACACTAAGGGCTCGTTCACACTTGACTGTTTTACCAACACTTGCCAAACACCCCTATAGCGTTTGGCAAGCGTTGGTCCGGCGTTTGAGGAGTGTTTATTAACGCTCGGCAAACGCGGCATATGCGGTTTAGCGGCGGTTGCTAGGCACAAATGCCTATAATGAAGTTTGAATGGTGTTACCGCTCCGCAAACGCGTCGCAACCGCACACGCCGGCCAGGAGTTTGCGGAGCGGCACCATAGACTAGAATAGGAGGCTTCAACGTCTCATGACTCGACCAGAGGCGTCAGTTTTGCTGCAACGCGACACTAACGCTCCCGTTAGAACAGCACCATGTGCTGCAATGTGCAGAATTGTCCGAGGCGTTTGGGAAGCGGTAAAAACGCTTCCCAAACGCCTCTCTGCCGCCTGCACACAATGCTAGTATGAACATAGCTTAATGAACCAATATTGTTCAACATTAGTAGCTAGAAGCTAAATAACCATACTATCAACCAACACACAAATCAATATTATAACCACTAAATAACCAATTACCAGAAAAAGAAAATAAACACCCCACTGCCCTGCTAGCACAATGTGCAGCATAAAGTGAGATGATAAGTTAGAAAAACAGTGAATCCA
This sequence comes from Staurois parvus, assembly GCF_062004578.1. Lineage (NCBI taxonomy): Eukaryota > Metazoa > Chordata > Amphibia > Anura > Ranidae > Staurois > Staurois parvus. The sequence continues at coordinate 586,929 of NW_028319196.1, read as the reverse complement.
GGCCCAATGCAGTCAACACAACACTGTCCTACTAACACAAGTGATGTGTAAATATAAATAATTGCTCAAAACATAGTAAGTAAAAAATGTTCTTAAATCACACGTAAGATCATATAAAAAGTGAATCCAATATGATTCAAAATTGGTGAATCCAGTAACAGAAATAATGTGCAAAAAGAATCCAATATTAAAGGCGCTGTCATGCCAAAGTGTCCCATGTCACACTCTTGAGGTGATAGTCGGATAGATTGGGGTAGAGAGTTCCCGAGGATGTTGGACGCTCTGGAGAAGTCCTGGAGATGAGCATGGGAGGAGACAAGGGAGCTAGAGAGCAGGAGATTGTGGGAGGAGCGGAGAGGACGGTTTGGGTGATATTTAGAAACAAGATTGGTGATGTAATTTGGGGCAGAGTTTTAAATGGCTTTATATGTTCTTGTTAATGTTCTGAATTTTATTCGTTGGGCAATGGGAAGCCAGTGGAGGGATTGTCTTCACCACGTCAAGATACTAAATGCATGGAGTTGCTGCCATGTAATTGACTGTTTAGCAAAATGTGTTGCCAAACAATTGAACAGGTGTACCTAATAAAGAGGCCGGTGAGTGTATTTCAGCCGGCCAGTTTTAGTGGTGGCTGTATTCCTTTTTTTCCTCCATTTTCACCTGGTGATCCTGCCAATAACTGTTACATTCCAGAACTTCAGTGGGCAGTAGAGATGAATGACATTAGGCAATATTTAGTACTGGAAGGCATGGGATTTGTGCAAGAGTTGAGATTCCATGCAAAAACGGCCCTAAGATCCAACGATACCCACAGGGACATGGCAATCAGTTTCAGGACAGTCAGCACACAGTACTTGCATTTTAGCCCTGTCATTAATCTAGAACAGCTTTTCTCAACCATGGTTCTGTGGAACCCTGGGGTTCTTCCAAAGGCTTCTAGCGGTTCCTTGAGAAAGGAGCCATTTCTGCCACTGAAATCAATGATCTTTTTAGATATCCGTAAGAGGGGGATAATTCCCACTCACCACAAATGTAAGGAGCGTTCTTCTCCTTGACCACCACACTAATGTACAGCAAGCTGTAGATGAAGTCATTTTAGCAAGGGTTCCCGGAGATCAGAACATTAGTTCAAGGGTTCCTCCCTATTAAAAAGATTGAGAAAGGTTGCTCTAGAAACATTTTTAAGGAATGTCAGATCACTTTGAAGCAAAACTCCAGGAAGGGAAAAAACCTCCAGGTCAATCACACACTCTTCATACATTTTAGCAAAAACTTTGTGGCAGATCCTTTACTTATTCATACCTAAATTTTTATAAAGCTAAAGTTTAGCTTCCAAAAATTCTCTATGTTCCATGTTGTGTAGACAGCTGGATCTTACAGGCATCTTCAGTGCAGAGATGCCCGGTCCTCTTCCTCCTGGGGAACTTCTGGTGCTGAGGAAGTTAAAAGCTCCGAGTCTTCTGTGAAGCGGCAGTGAGCAAGCTCCCGGCAGCGACCCATCACTCCCTACTTCTCCATTGAGAATGGTTGTTTCATCGTGTACACCGAGTGTAACACAATCTCTGAATGGGGGAGAGGATCCTGTGACTGATCAGACTTTCACCCATTCAAAGATGGTACATGCAGTATACACTATAAAACCAACTATTCCCAAAGGGGGAGTAGTAGGGGACAGGTACATGTTCACTGCAGCTTTACAGAAGACTAGGAATTATGTGGTCAGAACAGTGGCTAAGTGGTTAGCACTCCTGCCTAGCAGCACTAGGGTTGTTGGTTTGAATACCAATCAAGGCACTACCTGTACGGAATCTGGATGTTCCCCCTGTGCCTGCGTGGGTTTTCTCTGGGTACTCCAGTTTCCTCCCACACTCCAAAGACATGCTGGTAGGTTAATTGGCCCTAGTATGTGTATGTATGAATAGGAGATAGGGACCTTGGATTGTACACCCCTTGAGGGATAAGGACTGGTGTAAATGTACAAAAATATATATGTAAAGTGCTGCGTAAATTGACGGCGCTACCTATAATAAACAAATAAAAAATAAAGTCCTTCAGCGCCAGAATTTTAGCAGCAGGAAGAGGACGGGACATCCCTGCACAGAAGAATTCTATGAGATCCAGCTGCCTGCCCAACATAGAACATACTTCATCACAGATAATTTAGGTCACTGAAGAGATTTTGTTTTATTGGCTAAACTTCAGCTTTTCAAGTGCACCTGCTCAAATCTTTCTTTAGAAATTACAAGTGGGGGCTTCAATCATTAAAATAGAGCACATGATTAGCCCGAGTGCAGTAATAAATATTGCCCCCCCCCCCACCCACCCCGTCACCCACTTAATCCAAGCCAAAGATGGCACTTCTAATAAATGGAAGTTCCCACACTGCCACATTGAATACATCAGGGCTGCGTGTATTTAGCTTCCAGCTCATGTGAAGATTCCTGGGAAAGGCAATGAGCCAGTTATAGGTGCAGGAGAGGGTGGATGATGTTAAATCCCATCTACAAACTGAATACAGTACCATGGTTGCAGGGAAGACAGGAATGTGTTTGCCTGTGTCTACAAATCATTGCTGGCTGAAATGGAAAGGCAGTTTTTAAAGCAAATTACAAAATGATTGGTAGAGCAGTTACACAAATTATATTAAATATTTAATGAAAATGGAGTTTTCCTTTATTATTTTTCAATCATCTGCAATTGTTTTTGTGTCATCGGCCAAGTTGTCTCTTCGAGCAAATGCATTTTTAGGAAGTAACTAAATAACATAATCTAATAAAATTACCAAAGACCATTATATCAGAATTGTAATACTGTTTTATTACTGAACTAGGAGGCAATTATACTGTGCAGCTAAGCAGACAGCATTCTTCCTTTCAGCTCTGGGTACTGAGTGCAAACCCAAACAGGGGCACTATGGGGCGGATTTACCAAAGACAAATAGAGTAAATAAAACCCTAACCAAAAAAGCTAACGGGGATTTTAAAGGTACCAAACCATATAGAACAAAAACTATACTAAAAAAAAAAAAAAAAAAAAAAAAAACAGTTGAAGTGCAAACCCAACCAGGGGCACTATGGGGTGGATTTACTAAAGACAAATAGAGTAATTATTATTATTATACAGGATTTATACAGAGCCGACAGTTTGCTCAGCACTGTACATTATGGTGGCATAAAACCATAACCAAAAAAACAAATGGGGATTTTAAAGGTACCAAACTATATATAACAAAAACTATACAAAAAAAAAAAAAAGGAGTTAAAGAAAAGTTTACCACCTTTTATTAGTTAAAAAACCACCATATGGTGGGGCATGACAATAGGACACATAGATCATAATAGGCCCAAATGTGTTGGACAGACAGTACTACAAAATGTAGCCTACTGACAATAAATCACAGATTGAAATAATGATACTCTGAGGATGATTCCTTATTATATTTGGTGCCTATAAAATACTTAATTGCTCCAGCATTTAAGTACAAGTGGATACTTTGTTCGTTACTCCAACGCATTTCACAGGTCAAAGCCCGCTTCTTCAGGGAGACATAGTATACATTTCGAAAACAGAGCAAAAATAGGCCCAGAACACATTATGGATATATGACCATTCTAGTACATAGAATTATAAAAAAAAAGGCATATAGACCGTGCACTTTGCAAGCGCGGATGTACTCTGAAAGGGAATTTGCTCCAGAGCTTAGTAAATGAGGTGAAGCATCACTTTGTAAAGAATAATCAGATGCAAGAAAAAAAAAAAAAAAAAAACACAACAGCATTTTTACTTGCACATGATTGAATAATTGAAGTTAGTAGATCTTCCCCTCATTTGCTAAGATGTGGAACAAATTCCCCTACAGAGTACAACTGCACCTGCAAAGTGAACTGCCAATTTGCCTTTAGTAAATCAAACCTTATGTGCATGAAGTTCTGAAAGCTCCACCCAGTGTTTATGTGGGTTTCCTCCAGGTGGTCAGGTTACCTGTAGGGATAGCCCACATCAAAGACACGCAGTCCGGATGCTGCGGTGCATTTCTGAAGCATTTCAATGCATTTTTCCCTCTTTTTTTCCTTCACCTTAAATAAGGACATATGCATTCTGGTGCATTTTTTATGTGTTTTACCGCGTTCCATTACAGTTCAGAAAAAAAAAAATTCAGCATGTTCTACTTTTTTTTTCTGGAATGCACTGGAACAAACTATGCCATTGGAAACTATATAACCTACTCTTTACGCATTTTTGATGCAGGAAAAGAATACACTGGCTCTTTGGGGACTCTCCCTCCTCGTTGGCTGAGACAGCAGCAGAAGCAAACAGCAATCACAGCCGGTGAGCCAGTGAGGCGAGACAGGGGTCAGGGCCAAGCCACGGCTGTGTGTGTGAATGGACACACAGAGCAGCAGTTTGGGATCGTGCCTGCTTGGGTGCCCCCATAGCAAGCTGCTTGCTCTGGGGGCACATGGTAGGAGAGAAGGGCCAGGGGACCTGAGAAGAGGAGGATAGGGGCGATTCTGTGCAAACCACGGCACAGAGCAGGTAAGTATGAAATGTTTGTTTGTTTTTTTAATTGCCTTTATTATCAAATTTAACCCTCAGTGAGTGCAGACCAGCAGTGGAGGGGGAACAATTGAATTCAGGCACAGTTCAGCTGAACCATGCCCAAAGTGAATGCACCCATACAATCCAAAAATACACTTATAGATTATCTAATAAAAACAAATGGACTTGTTATTTATTCTTGAAAACATTTCCCTGCTCATCCAAATGGCTCTTCCAGTTCATGTGATGAGAGTGAATTCAGCTAAGTACCCAGAAATCTCAGAAGGAAGTCAGAAATGGCAGCCCCCATATTCCTTTCATGACAAGTACGAAGGTTACCCTATATGTGTAGGCCAATTACCACAACTGCATTAGCAGGACGTCATTCAGATGCAGTTATGTAGAACAAGTATACCTAGAATTGTACGTCAGCTAATGCCTGACTCATGGGTATCACATTATGCAAATCGGAATAGGTCGATTGCCTACTAAAAGATAAGATATCAAGCAATTTCCTCCCAAGAGATGAACTAAAGAAGTGGTTTGGAGGAGAGCGGTGGTACACTTTCAAGCTAGATCAACAAGCCCAGTTCTCTTACCACCAGATATCACATGGTCTTAACTGAAAATGTTCAGGGAGGAACTCATAGGTGTCCCTCAAAAACACAGGATAGTAGGCATCTGAATAGATTGTTCCTGGCATGTCTTTGGTGAAATCTAGAAACTTTTAGCATACGTAGGTTTGAAAAAAGTTAGTTAAACCAATAGAAAAAAAATTACCCAATACATTGAAAACTTCCATATTCAAAACTAGGGATGAGCTTGGGTTTAGCCTGAGCCAAATCCAGAAGGAAGCGGTTACTCCCGCCCAATCAACTATGGACAGGGAATCCCCCACCACTGCACGTACACATAGGGATGGGGATGTCCATGACTTCACTGACCTAATATGGCCACATGGACCATACAGGACCCTAAACCCACAAAGGTTCCAGAGAAAGGCAATAGGAAAAAAACTCTTGTAAAAGTATGGTCCAACTTGTTCCCGATCCCCGAAGGCCACCCGATCGCCTTAATGGAAGGGCTGGAAAAAACACCTTTACATCCCTCCATAATAAACTGGTGCTACAAAAATCCAAAAAAAAATATTAAAAGCAAAAAAGTGTACGAACTTCAGAAGGCAATGCAATTCAAAAATTATCTTGCGGTGGCCTTGTGTGTGTCTAGACACCAAATATAAACTAATTTTAAAGTTTAAAACAAGAAGGCGCTTCTAAGTGCAGTATATCCAGATGCACTTTAACCACTTGCCTACCAGGCACTTATACCCCCTTATTTACCAGGCCAATTTTCAGCTTTCAGCGCTGTCGCACTTTGATTGACAATTGCGCAGTCATGCAAGATTGTACTTACTTTTTGTGCTATAAGCAAAAAAAAGTGCAAAAAAATTTGAAAAAAAAAAAAGAAAAGTTTTTTTGTTTCTATTATAAAATTTTTCAAACAGGTAATTTTTCTCCTTCACTGATGGGCACTGATAGGCGGCAGCGATGGGCACTGATAGGCAGCACTGATGGGCAGCACTAATGAGGTGTCACGGATAGGTGGCACTGATATGCGGCACTGATAGGCGACACTGATAATGGGTACTGATAGACAGCACTGATAGGTGGCACTGACTGACATCACCGCTGGGCACTGACTGGCACAACCGCTGGGCACTGACTGGCACAACCGCTGGGCGGCACTGGTGGGCACAGGTGGGTGGCACTACTGGGAACAGGTAGGTGGCACTTCTGGGCACATGTGACACTGCTGGGTGGCACAGGTGGGTGCACTGCTGGGCACAGGTGGGCGCACTGCTGGGCACAGGTGGGTGGAACTTGTGTGTGGCACTGCTGGGCACCGATCATCAGGGCACTGATGATCAGTGACCCTGATGATCGGTGCCGATCCCCGCTCTGACAACTGCCGGTTTTCGGCAGTACTTTCCTCACGATCTGACAGCGTGAGGAAAGTGCAGCCGAGAACCGGCATTTGCATTTCCCGGTGATCAGCGTGTCATTGGACATGGCTGATCACGTGGTAAAAGGCCGCTGTGATTGGCCTTTTACCACGTCACGTGATCAGCTGTGTCCGTAGGACACAGCGATCACGGAGATTGCCGGGTGCACACCCGAGCGCGTTCTGGGAGGACGTCATATGACGTCCACCCAGAACTGGCCGGCCGCAGTGCAGCCGTCGTCCGGCTATCTGCGGTCGGCAAGTAGTTAATGACAGTTAGAAATACTTACAAACTTGCAGTAAAAACAGGCTCAGTAAATTTGTCAGGATGCAGGGGCTCTATCCACTGCGCGAGAATACGTTGTGCCGGGCCGGAGGTGCAGGGGGAACTGAGGACAGGATGTCAAAGATGGCTGCCGCAAGTTCCGGGGTTGCCAGAGCGCACGCTGTGCGTGGAACGGTGACGCGTTCCGGAGCATGCGTAAAGTTCTTTCTTTTTTGTTTTCACTGCAAGTTTGTAAGATTTCTAATGGTCATCATTAAAGTTCATCTGGATATACTGCACTTAGAAGCGCCTTCCTGTTTTCTCCTCTTCCACATACAGAGTCCGCTCCAACTCCTATTAGTGCTGCCCAGTGCCTGTGTTCCAGTACCCCCTCCATCCTTGGCTGACATCTCTCTGCCCACAGCCTCCTCCATTGATGCGCCCTATCTACATCCTCTAATTTTAAAGTTTGCAACTTCACCACAATATCTACATATAAAAAGAAACGTACTGTAGTGATAACATGAAATTACATTAGAATTGAAGTTGTATTATATTGATGACCTCGATACATTGTTATATCAACAAAGCTGATACAGACATGAGATAAAAAAAAAACAGGAAGCTAAAACTGATAAATCACAAATTAAAAAGGCACAGTCCATCTTTTGCAAAAATGTAATAAATACACCCACATTAACAAAGTAAAAAAAAAAAAACTGTGCAGAGGTACAGACATGTCTGGAAGAAGTGCCACTGAACTACAATGAAGAGGGATCACCGGGACACTCTACAAGTCCTTTCTGCCACAGTGACAGATGAGACTTGTAGTTCTGTTTACAAACAGTGGATGACGTGGCTGTGTGGGCAGAGCAGTTCAGGTAAGTGGGGGCATTTGAGCACACGGCAAACGTGAGCCTGTTTCATGTTACACGCTACACATGGGTGAAGAACCCCGCAATGCAGGAAAGTGAAGGAGGCACAATATTATTATTTGAGGATAGGGGGTTAGGGAATGTGACTGTTTCATTTTACAGCCTAAATATGGGTGTCATGTTAAATACAGAATAAAAAGTGATGAAAGAGTAAACCTTTAATTCTAGTACAACAAACACAGCTCCTAATCTAAAGAATCCCAACCATGGCACCACCTGCCTGGAGTTTGCATGTTCTCCCTGTGCCTGCGTGGGTTTCCTCTGGGTACTCCGGTTTCCTCCCACACTCCAAAGACATGCTGGTAGGTGAATTGACTCCTGTCTAAATTGGCCCTAGTATGTGTATGTATGAATGTAAGTTAGGGACCTTAGATTGTACACCCCTTGAGGGTTAGGGACTGATGTGAATGTACAATATATATGTAAAGTGCTGTGTAAATTGACGGCGCTATATAAGTACCTGAAATAAATAAATATGAACAATTCCAGGTAACAAGTAAAACCAATATGTGATTCTCCCATGCTATGCATCGAACGCTGCAACCCAGATTCCAGAGAGCTCTTATGTGTAGTAGGTGGTTCTGCGTCCAAAACTGCATTCTGTAGCTCTCGGTCTCTCTGATGTATCACCATATATCACCATATATTATTCATACACAGATACACAAAGGTTTGAATCTGAGTGGTCTCTATGAGAAATGTCTTAGGCTAGGTTCACAATGGAAAGGTGCATGCAAAAGCGCAGCACATAAATAACATGAATCCCTTTTGTAGACTAATGTCAGTGTCTTTGGTAATGGCACCCAAACGCACCTTGATGAAGTGCATGAGAGATCGCAGGACAAAATGCAGAGCAACATGTATTTGGGTGTAGCACAATTACAAAAAAAAAAAAAAGTGAAACACTTTTTTGGTGAAATTCAGATACAAGAGGCAGCACATTCAAAAGGAAGTGGGGTGCTGTGGTGCCGATCCTTTCAAAGAACACCAAGTCCATTCCCCACACTGACCAAAAAGGAGTATGCTTAAATAGGAATTTCAGGTAAAAATTGTATTTTCACACACACACATATATACACACACATACATACATATATATATATATATATATATATATATATACACACACACACACACACACACACACACACACACACACACACACACACACACACACACATATATACATACATACATACATACACAGTTGTGCTCAAAAGTTTGCATATCTTTTTATGTCCTTTTCCATCTTTATAAAGTTCCATTACCTTGTTACGCAGGACTTTTGACAGTTCTTTTCTGATCCCCTTGGCTCAGTATCTAGCCCAGTCAGTGCAACCAGATAAGAGCTAACAAACTCTCTGACTATTTATACACTGACACTAATTGCAATTTAAAAAGCCACAGATGTGGGACATATATATTAGTAAGATTATATTACTTGTATTGTTAGGCACTGGCTGGCAGGATTGTGGGCGGTGAGTGTCACCTTCACATACAAACAGTCAATGTTTATGGATGACGTAGAGAAAACAGACATTATGTTTTCTCATACTCTTAGGCCACGTTCACACCATACAGAAAAACTGATGTCTCTGCAAGTGAAATCTGCTTGTCAGTTTCATCAGTTTACATTAGTTTTCATGCACGCTGCAATGAGTTTTATACACGCTGCAGATTTCTGCGCAGAAAAAAATCTACGCATGATACTAGTGTTGTGGTGTGAAAAAGGCACACAGAGAACAATTGATTTTGTTGTGCTTTGCAGAAATCGTGCAGAAAAACTGATGGCTCTGCACCTTGGTGTGAACGGGCCCTTAAGTTCTGTTCTGGGTCCTGGAGCCCGGAGACTCTGTAGAGCAGTGTTTTGGGATAAAGCCTCCATTCCTAGGTCCCACATCTTACCTGCTGGCCAGACCTCATTATTAGTCTCAGCTGTGCACAGGCCTTTACATATGTAAGATGAGTGCTGACTGAACACAAAGGAATCATTCACAGCAGAAGTCACACCAAGCGCACAGACGCTCCCACGCGCCCATGTACTACTCCCAGATCATCACACCACTTCCTTTTATTTCTTACAACTTTATTGGAATTTTACCGTCATGTCATGCTATTTTAGAGTGAACTGCACCCATAGGGAACAAAGTTTTTTGCCTTGTCATGCATTGGGACTGTGCTGGGCAACCTATTAGGGGCTCCCTCCAGGATCCCCTTCTGAGATGGAAAAGAGGCCTCCCATGTGAAAGGGGCCAAACAATTGAACTTTTCTTATTAACATGGAGAAATGGTAGCCACATTGGTTGGTGTGTCTAGGTCAGCGTTTCTCAAACTTTTTTCAGTCAAGGCACCCTTTAAAATTATGGATAATCTGGAGGCACCCTTTAAAATTATGGATAATCTCGAGGCACCCTTTAAAATGATGGATTTTCTCGAGGCACCCTTTAAAATGATGGATTATCTCGAGGCACCCTTTAAAATGATGGATTATCTCGAGGCACCCTTTATAATGATGGATTTTCTCGAGGCACCCTTTAAAATGATGGATTATCTCGAGGCACCCTTTAAAATTCTGGATAATCTCGAGGCACCCTTTAAAATTCTGGATAATCTCGAGGCACCCTTTAAAACTCTGGATAATCTCGAGGCACCCTTTAAAACTCTGGATAATCTCGAGGCACCCTTTAAAACTCTGGATTATCTCGAGGCACCCTTTAAAATGATGGATTATCTCGAGGCACCCTTTAAAACTCTGGATTATCTCGAGGCACCCTTTAAAACTCTGGATTATCTCGAGGCACCCTTTAAAACTCTGGATTATCTCGAGGCACCCTTTAAAATTCTGGATTATCTCGAGGCACCCTTTAAAATTCTGGATTATCTCGAGGCACCCTTTAAAATTCTGGATTATCTCGAGGCACCCTTTAAAATTCTGGATTATCTCGAGGCACCCTTTAAAATTCTGGATTATCTCGAGGCACCCTTTAAAATTCTGGATTATCTCGAGGCACCCTTTAAAATTCTGGATTATCTCGAGGCACCCTTTAAAATTCTGGATTATCTCGAGGCACCCTTTACAATGATGGATTATCTCGAGGCACCCTTTAAAATGATGGATTATCTCGAGGCACCCTTTAAAATGATGGATTATCTCGAGGCACCCTTTAAAATTCTGGATTATCTCGAGGCACCCTTTAAAATGATGGATAATCTCGAGGCACCCTTTAAAATGATGGATTATCTCGAGGCACCCTTTAAAATGATGGATTATCTCGAGGCACCCTTTAAAATGATGGATTATCTCGAGGCACCCTTTAAAATTATGGATAATCTCAAAACACCGTTTAAAATTATGGATTATCTCGAGGCACCCTTTAAAATTCTACTCTCAAGGCACCCCAATCTAAAATGTAAAAAACTATTCTACACACATCCAGTACACCCAACATTAGAGATGATCAGGGGCGGACTGACCATTTGGAAACTCGGGCACTGCCCGAGGGCCCGGGGTCAGTAGGGGCCCCACGTGATGCCCCTGGTACCTTTTTCATAGGCTTTTTTGAGTTTGGGCAAGGACACAGGGGCCCCATGATCCTCTATTGCCCGGGGGCCCCATGAGTTTTCAGTCCGCCCCTGGAGATGATTTTATTCTTCCAAAGCACTGGGGTAACATTAGCAGAGTGAGGGAGAGAAAATGAGACACATTGGAATACTAGTCGGTACCAGTATGCAAAGATGTATACATCTTTGCATACTGGTACCGACTAATATTCCAGTGTGTCTCATTTTCTCTCCCTCACTCTGCTAATGTTACCCCAGTGCTGACTGAGAGGGGCAGGGGAGAGTCAAACAAGGATGGCGTGCATGCACCCGACGTCCTCCTTAACAACTGATGATGTAATTGGTTGCTAGGATGCAGGCAGCTAGAAGGTCATAAAAGTGTACAATGAAAACTTGTGGCTTTGTGTACTAAAAAGCAGGATTGATCCACCTCCTGGCTTGTATACAATTTTTGGGCATCATGCCAAGGCACTCCTGAAGAAGCCTGAAGGCACCCCTGAAGAAGCCTGAAGACACCCTGGTTGAGAAAGGCTGGTCTAGGTCTACATCCTGCAGAAACCTGTAGACTGACCCCTTTGCCTGTGAAAGGTAGCCAACAAGATTTCCTCCTGTTTGTAATGAATCCAACAAGGCTCTACAGAAGAAATACAATACAGTAGGTATAAGAAAAGAAAAAAAAAAGTATCCATTGTAGGTGTAATTGTTACTCTGCTTTCCAATATTCTCATTGGTCACAAATACGGGTCACCCTTTAACACTCCAATCATTGTTAGTGTGCCGCCACGGCCTTTGTCTTTTCAGAAGCTCTCAGTGTCAGTTCGCAGAGCGGCAGCTCCATATCAAATTGCAAAGAAAGGTTGACACATTAGACCGGTTCGTCTAGATTCTAACAGAAACCGGGGAGGGAAGAGAATCGCTCCAGCTGACACTCTGAATAATTTACCATTGGCCAGACAAAGCTCTGAGATAGGGAAGAACACAGATCACATTGAAGCCGAGATCAGGAGGAAGAACTCCGACACTCCAGACAAAAACTCTTCTGCTCTTTCTAGTGGCAGCACGATTTAGCTCTCCAAACCATAATTAATAATAATTTTGTCTTCGTTTTTGAAGCTGGGAGGCCTGCTAATTTTCAGATCAGCTGAGCTCATAAATACGTGGAATTATAGAATGTCTGTGCCTTCAAAGCTTGACCCCAGGCAAAAAACAGCTAAATATAGAGTCTGAAATGTATATATGGGAGCTGCTGTACATTCCAAATAACTTGTACTATTGTCCATGCAGTCCTGAACCATACACAGCCCTAGTGGACGGTAGGTTGGTGACCTGACTTTTCTCTGTTTCAGTTAAGCAATATAGCTAGGTCACTGCCCCACCTCCAGCCTGTGATTAGATCTGTGTTTCTCAACCTTTTTTTAGTCAAGGCACCCTTTAAAATTATGGACAGTCTTGAGGCACCTCATTCTAAAATGAGAAAAAACAATTCTAACGGTTTTATATAACACAGCAACATCCACACATGTAGGACACCCAACATTAGAGGTGATTTATTCTTCCACAGCAAATACACTTTTGCACACTGGTACTGACTAGTATTCCATTGTTTCTCTTCTCCTTCAGCTTTTCTCCATCACTAAGCTAGTGTAACCCCAGCACTGATGGAGAGGGGCGGGGGAGGGTCAAACTAGGATGCTGTGCAGGCAGCTGACATCCTGCTTATCAACTGATGATGTCATTGGTTGTCAGGACGCTGGTGGCTAGAAGGTCGTAATGGTGCACAATGAAAACCTGTGGCTTTGTGTAACTAAAAGGCAGGCTTGTTCCACCCGCTGGCTTGTATACAATTTTTGAGCAATTTTTAGACATTTTGCCAAGGCACCCCTGAAGAAACCTCAAGGCACCCCAGGGTGTACCGGGTCCATTTGAATACATGGAAAACGCTTTGAATGCATTTCTGATGATGAAAAAAAGACTCTGGATAGCATCTGGAACAGTTAAAAAAACGCTTCTAAACGCAAACGCTTATAAACGCGGTTAATCGTGTTTGCAAACATTTGAAACGCCGGTAAAATCTACTCCTGAATGCAAGTTTGGTGCGTTCAAAAAAATGACTGTAAACTCAACTACCTGTAAATGACATATTGTACATGGAAACATAGGAACCCATTAGGGGCTGCTGAAAAAAAAAAATTAACACTGAACAGCTCCTAAACGTCAGTTTATCAGCTGCAGTGCACATGAGCCCTCCAAAGGGAAGTTCCTCTTATCCTCTTCCTCTCTCCGCATTGTCATTTTTTTTTTTTCTTCAGGATGCAGGTAACAGTTTCTGGCAGGTACCTACTCCCACTTTCAGAAGTTCAGCCAAACCCCCCTTCTCCAGCAACCTCCCGGGACATGTCAAATGTCTCAGGAGGCTGCAGGTCCATTCAGGAAAAGTGCAGCGTGACTCGAGCATGCATGGTTGGGAGTCGGATGTGAAGCCGCAGGAAGTCACAGCCGGCTCTCCACAAGCAAGCTGCGGCTTGGAAAGAAAGACCTGCGAAGAACTGGATCGCTGGACAGGGGAGGGTCTGTTTAGTAAAAGAAGTCGGCAGCTACAATATTTTGTACAGATAACCAAAGTTCCTTTTTAATCCCTTCACGCCGGCCTAGACGCCGAGCGGCTGCACGTTTGCGTTCTATTAAAAAAAAGGACATATGTGCCGAGAGCACGCGCCCCCCGACACACATGTCCAGTACTCACGGAAAGGTCCGGATCTCCTCTTTCGATTGGGACCTTTCCTGATCACATGATGCTAAACCCCACCCCCGACTTCTGAAACCCTTAAAGGGCCAGGCTGCGCTGGCGTGAAGGGGTTAAGCTTCATTTGATGCTTTCAAAACAATAGTACACATGCCAAGGAACTGATATTTTTATCAGCACTGTTAAAGCCACCTGCTTCATCTTACAGAACAGGATTTCAAGCAGTAAAAGTCATGCTGATTTATTTCCGGTATATGAGAGATAACATTGTGATCAGTGAACTTTTAAGCAGTAGAAAAATAATGGAAATCTGAATCGTAGAGGGCCTGGGACCTCTTTTATCAGTGAATTCTTTCAAAGGGTTAGGCCAGCAATACATGAGTTGAAAATTCAACCAAATTTTCATCTGAAAATTCGGACCTAAGAATAATCGGCCAATTTTTCATCAGATAGTGGGTCAATGGCACCGGCCGATTTTCGTGGTTCCTCGCCTTTTCGGTGATAGGCCATGTTGGAAAATTTGTGAAAAACAACCGATTTTCAACTCAATGATGGTGAAATCGTACGATCGTTTTTCCGAAAACAATATGCGCATGAGCCGTGACCTGGAAGAACCAGAAGTTGCGCCTGTTATATGGGGTGAACTTTCTGACTTGGTTGGCCGATTATTTAAATCACTGATGGCACCATCGGATTACCGAACAAACGACGTTTTCGATTTTCGGATGAAAAATCATTCAGAATTTGAACCATGTATGGTCTGCATTAGTCAACCCAAAACAGAAATCTCAGCTTTAGCACACACCAAACAGCTTTAATTATTTATCAGCTTCTATTATTACCCATTGCCATGAGCTGGAAGATCGCTGCAGTTCCAAGCTCTTACTTCTCTTAGGCCTCATGCACATTGGGCGATTTTACAGCGGCTGTTTTTTTTTTAGCTTTTGATGTTTTTTCTACAGCCAATAGCATGTTATCCTATGTGTTCATTGATAGACTGTAGAAACCCAATAGTTCTGGAGAAAAAAAAAAAAAAAAAAAGAAGAAGACCTAGTGGGTTTCTAGAGGGTTTTTTTAGCTGTAAAAAATGTTCTAACACTGAAAAACACAGCCTAATGCTGAAATGTGCTGAAAAACGTGGCAAACAAGCCTTTTTGGACTTTTTTTGACACAAAAAAAAAATTTTTGTTGGTCAAAAAAAAAAAAAAAACAAAAACTTTAAAAAATGCAAATGTAAAAAACACAGCTAAATGCTAATACAAAAACGCTAAAAAAACTCACGTTTTTAATGTAACTTTACACAGCTAACATTACAAGGGTTATTAACTCCCCCCCCCCCCCCAATGTGCATGGAGCCTCATGAGGGGATTTCACACTCCCCAATGTAGCAAACCTGTTGGAAGAAAGCTATGAAAGCTGAAGTTGATGACCTCCTCCTGAAAATGGTCCCTGGATATTATGCTGACCCTGTGTGACGGGAGTGACTTTGGGTGGGGGACCCATGGAACACCGCTCACGTTGGAGGGGTGGGGAGACCCCTGTCTCAGCTCCCCATATCCCTCCTATGTGTAAGTCACCCTGTGCCTGTTAGGGGTACAGGATGGAATGTCCAGATATTGTGTAGATATGTATAGGTGGGGTGTGGGGGTTGTTCATTGTTTACTGCCATGTGGCGGACTGACAACTCATGGGGCCCCCGGGCAATAGGGGATCATGGGGCCCCTGTGTCCTTGCCCAAACTCAAAAAAGCCTATGAAAAAAGGTACCAGGGGCATCTCATGGGGCCCCCTACTGACCCCGGGCCCTCAGGCAGTGCCCGAGTTTCCAAACGGTCAGTCCGCCCCTGTCCCAAGCAAAACACATTGTTCTCTTGCGTGTCTTGCTTGGGAGCAAACTATTATGGGATGTATGTGTTTGTGTATAGGCTTGGTGGGGGGGGGGGTATCTGCTAATGTGTCTCTGGTTGCTAGATTTGGTTTGCCCCGCCCTGTGTCCATATGCAGGGAGGTGGGTTGTTCCCTTGAATGTTTATATCTTGTGTCTGTGTTAAAATAAAGCAGTCTATTTCCTGGTTTCGTTCAAGATTGGTGTCCGTGGATCTGTGTTCGGACAGGGAAGCGGGAGTCTAACGGAAATACCAGTGCAGTTGGGGTCCAGTTCCGTTGCACCCTGTATCAAATGTTCTGCAACAAGTATACAGATCATTCCTTACCTGCATACCTGGACACAGGAAGGGCACATGTGCATAATTCAATTTGGTTGCAGGTACTCTTGCCCAGCACAGTTCCAGTCATCGCACTGTGGTGCATAATGATGCATGAAATGTCATTGTGTGACGTCTCCATAAAGTAAGAAAAAAAAAATAGAAAAAAAGTAAACAGTGTGATGCATCATAACGATGCACTGCAGCACTCCTTCACCCTAGGTTCACATCTGTGCGGGTGGTGCTGCTGCGGATCTGCACCAAAATCCGTGCAGCCGCACAGAGAATCGCGGACCCGCGGGCGGGCGCTATTAGTTTTAATGGCACGCCGCCCGCACTGGAAAACGCAACCGTACTAGGAACCGAGGTCCCCGTGCGGGCTGCGTTTTCCAAAGAAGTGCAGGGACTTCTTCACTGCATGTCACGGGCACGGGAGTTCATTCAAATAAACACGACCCACACGGCTGCATATATGTGAACCGGAGGTCACAGTGCACACCAGCAGATGTGGTGTAACGTGCAATGCTGATGTGATTGGGCCTTAAAAATTCTGAAGCAAGAGGGTCAGCATAACAGCACCTGCCGCGTCCATGTTCTCCGCCACAGCAGCCGCCACACGACGTTCTCCGCCACAGCAGCCGCCACACGACGTTCTCCGCCACACAGAGTTCTCCGCCACACAGAGTTCTCCGCCACAGCAGCCGCCACACGACGTTCTCCGCCACACGGCGTTCTCCGCCACAGCAGCCGCCACACGACGTTCTCCGCCACACGGCGTTCTCCGCCACAGCAGCCGCCACACGACGTTCTCCGCCACAGCAGCTGGAGAATGTCCTCCACCACAACAGTGAATAGATATCAGACACAACATTTTAAAAAAATGGAATTACCTGCCAGAAGAATTGTTCGGGATACAAAGGGAAACCCATAGGCAACCACAAGAAAAATACAGGCTGCTCTGGAAAAAGACAGTGTGGTTGTTTTGAAGGAGCACAATATGATGACACTTGAACAAAAATGAGCTGCATGGTGGAGGTGCGAGAAAGAAGCCTTTACTGCACCAATGACACCAGAAGGCCCGGTTAGGCATGTCAAGGTGTTGTCAGGCATATTATAACCGGGCTTTTTTGTGGCATTGGTGCAGTAAAAGCTTATTTCTGGCACTTCGACCCAACAACTCATTTTTGTTCAAGTATCACTGCATTGTACTCCTTAAAAACAACCACACCATCTTTTTCCAGAGCAGACTGTAATTCTTTTGAGGTTGCCTGTGGGGGTTTTTCTATGAATCCCGGAAAATTCTTCTGGCAGTTATGGCTGCAATCTTTCTTGGTCCACCTGACCTTGGCTTGGTATCAAGAGATCCCCAAACTTTCCACTTCTTAATAGGTGATTTAACAGAACTGATTGGCATATTCAAGGCTTTGGACATCTTTATATGTCCTTTTCCATCTTTATAAAGTTCCATTACCTTGTTACGCAGGATTTTTGACAGTTCTTTTCTGATCCCCATGGTTCAGTATGTAGCCTAGTCAGTGCTTCTATGTAAGAGCTAACAAACTCATTGACTATTTATACACTGACACTAATTGCCATTTAAAAAGCCACAGATGTGGGACATTAACCTCTAATTGGCATTGTAACCCGTGTGTGTCTGTACCCAGGCCAAACATTCCAGGGGAGGGAAACTTCTGATCCGGGCCATTTGGGTGATTTCTGTTATCATTATGATTTAAAAAGGAGCCAAACAACTATTTGATAATAAATGGCTTCATATGATCATCATCCTTCAATGAAAGAGCATTTTTTGGCATGATCAGTCATATTTGCAATATCAATGCCAAAATTTCACAATTTCTGCCAGGGTATGAAAACGTTTGAGCACAACTGTATATATCTATCACACACTGCACATTCACATCAGTCTCTGCCCTCAAGGAGCATACAATCAAAGGCCCCTAACTCACGTTCATAATACACATACTAGGGCCAATCTAGATGGGATCCAATTAACCAACCAGCATGTCTTTGGAGTGTTGGAGGAGACCAGAGTACACGGAGGAAACCCACGCAGACAAAGTGAGAACATGCCAACTCCATGCAGGTAGTGCTGTAGTTGGGATTAGAATCAAAAAGCCTAGTGCTGCTCGGCGGAAGTGCTAACCACATAGCCACTGACCTATGCATTCAAACAAGAGCTGTGTAATATGTCAACACTATATAAATTCTGAAACAAAATAAAAGATGTAATGAGTAATTGCTTCACTGCAACAGCATCCATGCAAAAGAAATACCAATTTTCAGTGACTTAAACATCAGCCTAAATATGAACATTGGAGTATGACATAGTACCACAACATCTAATGTATTCCAAAAAAAAAAAACAATAAGAAAGAAGGCAAACAATGAATAGAAGAACACTAATACATCCTAATTATACTCTAAGCACAGGAGCTTGAAAAAGTTACAAAGTTTCAGAAGTTACAAAGTTTCAGAAGTTACAAAGTTTCAGAAAGCAACCACTCAGTCCTTAGTAGGATCCAGGGGCGAACTGACAACTCATGGGGCCCCCCGGCAATAAGGGATCATGGGCCCCTGTGTCCTTGCCCAAACTCAAAAAAGCCTATGAAAAAGGTACCAGGGGCATCTCATGGGGCCCCCTACTGACCCCGGGCCCTCGGGCTGTGCCCGAGTTTCCAAATGGTCAGTCCGCCTCTGCTAGGATCAGAAGTATAAAGAATAGGACTGATCTGTACAGACCACACTTTTCCTGCCCTCTAGTTCTACGTCATACCCTGCAACACGCTAGAGCACAGTGGTAACGAAGAGCTCACACTCTACTTGAAGACATGGCTTCCGTCATGGGAGGGAGCAGCCCAGCACTTCTCCGGACGGGACACTTGGGCTCACACTGCCTGATACGAGAGGAAGTGCTGCTATTCCCAACACAATAACAGGACGCGGGAGAGGGGAGGACGAGGGGAAACGACAGCGGAGGATGAAATAAAGATAGGATGGAGGGTGGGGGGCGGGGGTGTGAAGGGATGTCTGGAATTTTAGAACTTTAAAAAAAAAAAGTTGCTGCATTAGAGTTTAATAAATTACAGAATGTAAAGGACAACTATCACTATAGCAGTAATAGTCTCAAAAGTATTCTAGAACAGTAACCCGGCTCCTGAGTGTGCAATCACCCTGTAATATCTTATACAGTAACCCGGCTCCCGAGTGTCTTATTACCCTGTAATATCTTATTACAGTAACCCGGCTCCCGAGTGTCTTATTCCCCCTGTAGTATCTTATTACAGTAACCCGGCTCCTGAGTGTCTTATTCCCCTGTATTATCTTATTACAGTAACCCGGCTCCCGAGTGTCTTATTACCCTGTAATATCTTATTACGGTAACCCGGCTCCCGAGTGTCTTATTACCCTGTAATATCTTATTACAGTAACCCGGCTCCCGAGTGTCTTATTCCCCCTGTAATATCTTATTACAGTAACCCGGCTCCCGAGTGTCTTATTACCCTGTAATATCTTATTACAGTAACCCGGCTCCCGAGTGTCTTATTCCCCCTGTAATATCTTATTACAGTAACCCGGCTCCCGAGTGTCTTATTACCCCTGTAATATCTTATTACGGTAACCCGGCTCCCGAGTGTCTTATTCCCCCTGTAATATCTTATTACGGTAACCCGGCTCCCGAGTGTCTTATTACCCCGTAATATCTTATTACGGTAACCCGGCTCCCGAGTGTCTTATTCCCCCTGTAATATCTTATTACGGTAACCCGGCTCCCGAGTGTCTTATTACCCCGTAATATCTTATTACAGTAACCCGGCTCCCGAGTGTCTTATTACCCCGTAATATCTTATTACAGTAACCCGGCTCCCGAGTGTCTTATTCCCCTGTAATATCTTATTACAGTAACCCGGCTCCCGAGTGTCTTATTACCCCTGTAATATCTTATTACTGTAACCCGGCTCCCGAGTGTCTTATTCCCCCTGTAATATCTTATTACTGTAACCCGGCTCCCGAGTGTCTTATTACCCCGTAATATCTTATTACAGTAACCCGGCTCCCGAGTGTCTTATTACCCCGTAATATCTTATTACAGTAACCCGGCTCCCGAGTGTCTTATTCCCCCTGTAATATCTTATTACGGTAACCCGGCTCCCGAGTGTCTTATTCCCCCTGTAATATCTTATTACTGTAACCCGGCTCCCGAGTGTCTTATTCCCCCTGTAATATCTTATTACGGTAACCCGGCTCCCGAGTGTCTTATTCCCCTGTAATATCTTATTACAGTAACCCGGCTCCCGAGTGTCTTATTCCCCCTGTAATATCTTATTACTGTAACCCGGCTCCCGAGTGTCTTATTCCCCTGTAATATCTTATTACGGTAACCCGGCTCCCGAGTGTCTTATTACCCCGTAATATCTTATTACAGTAACCCGGCTCCCGAGTGTCTTATTCCCCTGTAATATCTTATTACAGTAACCCGGCTCCTGAGTGTCCAAATACCACACAACATCTTACTAGAGTCACACTGCACCTAAGTGCCTTATCACTCTTGTACTGTCTTATTACAATACCCGGCTCCTGAGCCCCGTAATTCCCTCCAGCATCTCATTACAGTAAGCCAAGTCCTGATTGTCTTATTACCCCTTTAAAAACATATGACAGTGACCCGGCGTCTAGCCGTCCTAGAATATACTTCAAATCGTATTACTGGAACTGAGCTCCTAATTGCCTTATTATCTCCAAATTCTCTGCTCCAGTTTGGAAACAGGCAGGAGAGCAGTGTGCTCCGGTTGTGCTGTCCAGCTGTCTGAACAGATGGCGAGACAGCGTGCAAGGATTTCAGATCAGTATAAGGAGGGACAATTTGAATGAATTATTGTAATGTTATACCACAGACAGGAGGAGACGGGCATAGGAAGGGGGAGGGGGGGGTTAAAGAACAAAAGAACTTTCCATCTGCATGTGTTTTAATGTAAATAAAATAATTAATAATGCTACTTCGTTCCTGCGGGCTACAGTCATTAGCCGGCTTATATGAAGTACTTCAGTGATGAAGGAGAAGGGTATGACTACTCCTGGGTGTCCTTCACAGCTCAGTTCCTCTTATCGGTTTTCTATGGTCTTACATCTATATGACCCCTTTATGTTTAGTCTTTATTGTTAGGTCACCTCCATTATCAGGAGACTCTAATGCTACTCCCATGCTTGTGATCACAATTTCAGCTGAGAGTGTTTCAACATCAACTTTCCTTGTGAGAATACAAAGGAGGTGCCAACACTTAATCATTGCCAGGCACACCTTGATGGTGAGGGTCATACTACTGCACTCATCTTGTTCTCATCCATTGGTACTCAGAGGGTACTACTAATAGCTTCAAGGGGTACTTCTGAGCTTCAAATAAAACACAATACACTATATTTTAAATATAAAAGCTGGCCACATATACAATCTGATTGTACAGTCTTCTTTAGGTATACCAACTACGTATTGTCCAGACCTTCATGGTTGGATGAAGATTGAATGAAGATTGAATGGTTTGCTCAGATGGGACAAATGAAACAAATGTCAAGACTCAGGGAACCCCTACCAATGTACGTCTACAGCATAGCATAGCATGAACAATAAATTAAAATAAAGGAATAAATATAAAAAAGGAATGCAGCATACTTAGCATGATTGGCACCAGAGGCTGCTCTATATAACACATTTATTTTCAGTAATAATCAGGATATAATCAGGATATTATTTTCATTAATAATCAGGATATAATATGTGGAGAAGACACCTCTTAGATTGATGTCAGCGGAAGAAGGATCACCAAACATTGGCTATCATTCGGAAAGGGGCCACCTTAGAATGGTGGTCAGTAAAAGGGCCCCATTCTACGTCAGTGGGAAAAATGCTCTTTACACTGGTGGTCATTGGAAAGAACGATCCCTACATTGGTGGTCAGAGAGAAGAAGCAAGACCACTACATTGGTGGTCAGTAGAAGAAGGGTCCCAATGTATGGGTGGTCAATAGGAAGAATGCTATTTACAATGGCTGTCAATGGGAAGAATGCTCATTGCATTGGTGGTCAAAAAGAAGAAGACCCCCTTATGTTGGTGGTCAGTGGGAAGAATGCTCATTGCATTGGTGGTGAACAAGAAGGCCCTTATGTTGATGGTCAGTGAGAAGAATGCTCATTGCATTGGTGGTCAACAAAAAGAAGGTCCCCTATGTTGGTCATCAGTGGGAAGAATGCTCATTGCATTGCTGATCAACAAGAAGAAGGCCCTTATGTTGGTGGTCAGTGGGAAGAATGCTCATTATATTGGTGGTCAACAAGAAGAAGGCCCCCTATGTTGGTCATCAGTGAGAAGAATGGTCATTGCATTGCTGATCAACAAGAAGAAGGCCCTTATGTTGGTGATCAGTGGGAAGAATGCTCATTGCATTGGTGGTCAACAAGAAGGCGACCCCTTAGGTTGGTGATCAGTGGGAAGAATGCTCATTGCATTGGTGGTCAACAAGAAGGTGACCCTTTTGGTTAGTGATCAGTGGGAAGAATGCTCATTGCAATTGGTGGTCAACAAGAAGGTGACCCTTTAGGTTGGTGATCAGTGGGAAGAATGCTCATTGCAATTGGTGGTAAACAAGATGGGTGGTTAATGGGAAAAATCCCCCTCTTACAGTTGTGATCAGTAGAGAAAATGCCCTTTATATTGGTGATCAGGGTGAAGAATGACTCCAAATAGATAGGTTCCAGTGGTTACTTATGGGAGAGAAAGAGAATGCTCAGGAAAATACTCATTGCTCAAGGAACCTCTAAGCAAACCTAGCGCTCTAAAAAAAAACTCTGTATGAGAAAGGCTGTACTACATCATTTTTGGTAAATTGACCAACATTTTTACAAACACTGTACAATATTCTTTCAGGGTCCATTAACACCAATGCACTGCAGCACAATACGCCTGTTAAACCAATGCATTTGGACAGCAGCTTCCAAAGTACATGCAATACACAGCACCACAACACATGTGCCTGTGGTGTGTGGAGTCTGCAAAAATGCTGCACTTTTTCATGCATTGCTGTTAAGACGAACGTGCCGATTTAATGCAGTATGCAGGAACACATGACGGTACGACGTGTGTTACGGTGTGAAGGGGCCCCACATTAGTGTGTGCTCAGAGTTGCACAAAACATCCTGATTTTATTTTTAGATTTTCTCCAAGCATTCAGAGTCCATGAGAAAGCGTAGAAATAAATGCAGATGTCACTGACATGTAAACTATTTAGTTCCACAACCAGGGTTCCTCCAGGAGGTTCCTCGGGGTTTCCCAAATGACAAGCAATTTACTCCGATATGTAAACACCAACACTAATAATCTCTTTAACAGTTTGTAAGGGGGGGGGGGGGAGTGTAATGGGGGCCTTTCTTATACTTAGCACTATTATATGGAGGCCCTTTTCCCACTAACTTCCAGTCTAAAGGAGCCCTTCCCCCATTTACCAGCACTGTAAGGGGGGAGCAACCTGCATCGGGGGTGCTTCACGCTTCTCCAGCAACCAGCAAAAGGAGGGAGCTTATCGGCCACCAGTCTAAGGGGGCACCTCAATGGCCACCGGTCTAAGGGGGCACCTCAATGGCCACCGGTCTAAGGGGGCACCTCAATGGCCACCGGCCTAAGGGGGCACCTCAATGGCCACCGGCCTAAGGGGGCACCTCAATGACCCCCAGCCTAAGGGGGCAACTCAATGACCCCCAGCCTAAGGGGGCAACTCAATGACCCCCAGCCTAAGGGGGCAACTCAATGACCCCCAGCCTAAGGGGGCAACTCAATGACCACTGGCCTAAGGGGGTAACTCAATGACCACCGGTCTAAGGGGGGCAACTCAGTGACCACCGGTCTAAGGGGGGCACCTCAATGACGATCAGTGTAGGGAGACACTTTTCAGCTAACCATTAACATAAACTCTCTCCCCTGACCACCAGTGTGACCAAGCACTGCAATTTGCACTGCCTCTCTTTTCTGCCCATTTTTAGTACTTCTTCCATTTCATTAATATCCCTGAATAGAAGGTAGTCCTACAAAGCAGCCCCGGGTGTCAAGTACACCAAGTACTACATGTTCCCTTCTCTTTATTCTCAGCTATAGTCATTATTAGCTGGAATCCACGAGAAACTAGAAAGTTATTTCCAGGGTGATATTCCTCGGTGTTCACAAAGGTTTAGAAAGTCTGATTTAAAAGGAACCTGAAATATAAAGAAATGGAAGGCATCCTCTGTTATACAGGGGCCCTGGTGTACACACATCACTGATACTGACCTGGACTATACAATACTCTGCACTGGGATATCAGTGTATATGGAGACTGGGATATCAGTGTATATGGAGATTGAGGGATATCAGTGTATATGGAGATTGAGGGATATCAGTGTATATGGAGATTGAGGGATATCAGTGTATATGGAGATTGAGGGATATCAGTGTATATGGAGGCAGGGATATCCATGTATATAGATTGCGGGATATCAGTGTACAGAGATTGGAGGTGAAGGTAATCCACAGGAAGTTGATATTTCTGGGGACACTGCCATGGGTTGTCACCCCCCCAGGACCTCCTCCTAGGACACTGTTACTTTACAATGAGGACTGTATTCATGGTGCTGGGTGCAGGGACCGGCTCCATACAATGACTGTAATAATAATAGTAGCACCGTATCAGTGTCACAATGTGTTGTGGTGTCAGTCCCTGTATGGTGTCAGTCGCTGTATGGTGACAGTCCCTGTATGGTGTCAGTCCCTGCACCGAGCAGCACCTGTCCCCCTCCCCCACACCTGTCACGTGGTCCCGGCTCACCTGTTAATCTTCTGGGCGAAGGCTCGGCGCTCCGATGCCATGGCCGCTGTTCCAGCACCGAACGTGCCGGCTGGAGAGGACTGACCGGAGACCGGGAAAGCAGCCCGACAGCGACACCTTCATCCCGCCCCATGTCCGCCCACACTCCGCCCGGTCCGGTCTATGGAGCCAGAGCAAGGCTCCGGAGTCTCCCTGTTCCCACCCTCTGGCGGCATCTTGCGGAGATGTGGAGTACTGCAGGGCTGGCACAGTGCTTTGTACACAGGCGGCACGGTGCGGTCATCTGCGGTATTGCCATTGTATAGCGTAGAATGTACTCTAATGTAGAATGTACTCTAATGTAGAATGTACTCTGGCGACACCGAGTGGTCATATTTAGTATTGTAACTACTAATTCTAGACCAAAGTTCCAAACCTCAGAGAGGTATTAACAAATGTAAAATCAGAATGTCCTATTCCTGATATGTGCCTGCTGTACTTGTATGAAAAAGTATCCTGTTCTCTTTGTATTGCTTCCTTTATGTGAAATCCCTGGTGTTCTTGCCAGTCCCTCTACTTTCCTATCAAAAGCTGACCACACTAGACCTGAGAGCACAGCATGGCCAGTTCTCTAGCTGTGCTGGAACCAGGGGCGGGCTGACAACTCATGGGGCCCCGGGCAATAGGGGATCATGGGGCCCCTGTGTCCTTGCCCAAAATCAAAAAAGCCTATGAAAAAGGTACCAGGGGCATCTCATAGGGCCCCCTACTGACCCCGGGCCCTCAGTAGGGGATCATGGGGCCCCTGTGTCCTTGCCCAAACTCAAAAAAGCCTATGAAAAAGGTACCAGGGGTATCTCATGGGGCCCCCTACTGACCCTGGGCCCTCGGGCAGTGCCCGAGTTTCCAAATGGTCAGTCCGCCCCTGGCTGGAACTCAGCCTGCTCTCAGACTTGATGGTCAGACTTGTCCTGATCCCCCCTCCCCCCACACAGCCATTCACTGGGAAGATCGGTGTGCTGTTGTCTCTTCCCCCTGTTCTCTATGCAGCTGAGAAGAGAGGGAATGTGATCACTCATTTTTATGTTAAACCAAATGTGTTGTTTTACAAGTTGAGGGTTCGCATAGTGACTTACACATAATAGGGATATGGGGAGCTGAGGCAGGGGTCTCCCCACCCCTCCAAAGGGGGCTGTGTTCCATGGGCCCCCCACCCAAAGTCACTCCCGTCACAGATAAGTTGTGTTCACTTTCCCATTACCAGTCCTTTGTGACCGGTCATACACTAGTAGAATTTTGTTTGCAAATATTTTGCTTTAAGAACATCTCTTCGATTTTCTAATGGTTAGTGGGGGTCAAATCGATGTTCAATTTTAACCGCAGTGCCCAGAAAATTTGAAGGAGCAGAATGGAAAATACTTCTCAAATGGATTCATTCTCTGACAATGAAAGTGGTTTTCATTTCATTTGTTCCAAAATCCAATGAATGCGATTTTTTAAGTACTTTCGTCAAGCCACCAAATGTACTGCTGAGAATTTTGTATGAATATTCATCGGAATGTTTGTTCAATAATCTAGTAGTGTATGGCCAGATTAAGCCTAGTAGAGGCTCAGACAGGAGAGGACAAAGTGTGAAAGGAAGAGATGTACAAGATGCATGGATTTAATCCTGTGCAGAGTGTAATGTGCACACACAGCTGGTAAATCCAGACGTGGTTGGTCCCTCTGGGCCTTGGAACAGTTTCCACCAATGGTAAGACTGAATTAAGCAATCTGCAGTAAGGAAAACTTTCATGTCTGTCCAGGCATGATACTATTGTTGTCACCCCTCTGAAAAGCAATCTGCAGGGGGATGCTTTTCATAGAGCATTTTACAAACAGTGAGGAGGCAATATGCCACCTTCTAACCGCCTGTCTTAACCCTGAAAATGCCAACCCACAGCTTTCCAACCACATGGGCAGTTGCGATGCAGCCCCATTTACTTGAATGGGTCATGTTTGGCGGTGGTCCCACTCGTTGAAAGCAACATGCCATTTCATTTCTGCTGCACCACGGCAGGTTTATAGACTTGACTCACCTGCTTTTACCACCCTCAGCCACCCATGTGAATGAGCCCTAAGGGTCCTGGTGCCCAACCTGCAGCCCGGGGCCGCATGTGGCCCTTTGATATTTTTTGTGTGGCTCCCATGTTTCCCTATTGCCACATTATAGCGGTCAATTTTAGCAGTTTCATGTAATATGTCTCTAGTCAATGATTCTCTCATGAAGCATGTCCCCAGTCTACAACAACAACTATAGCATTGTCTCAGACAATCTCCTGCAGCATTTCGGCAGTTTCTGACCATCTCTTGTATCATGCCTGCAGTCTCTGACCATCTCTCATAACATGTCTGCAGTCTCTGTCCATCTCTAGTATCATGTCTGCAGTCTCTGACCATCTCTTGTATTATGTCTGCAGTCTCTGACCATCTCTTGTATTATGTCTGCAGTCTCTGACCATCACTTGTCATGTCTGCAGTCTCTAACCATCTCTCGTATCATGTTTATAGTCTCTGACATCTCTTGTATCATGCCTGCAGTCTCTGACCATCTCTCGTAACATGTCCTCAGTCTCTGGCCATCTCTTGTATCATGTCTGCAGTCTCTGACCATCTCTTGTATCATGTCTGCAGTCTATGACCATCTCTAGTATCATGTCTGCAGTCTCTAACCATCTCTTGTATTATGTCTGTAGTCTCTGACCATCTCTTGTATTATGTCTGCAGTCTCTGACCATCACTTGTCATGTCTGCAGTCTCTAACCATCACTTGTCATGTCTGCAGTCTCTAACCATCTCTCGTATCATATCTATAGTCTCTGACATCTCTTGTATCATGTCTGCAGTCTCTGACATCTCTTGTATCATGTCCAGGGGTGGACTGACAACTCATGGGGCCCCAAAACAATAGGGAATCATGGGGCCCCTGTTTCCTTGCCCACACTCAAAGCACACCCAAAAAAGCCTGTAAAAAAGTACAAGGGGCCTTTCATGGGGCCCCCTACTGACCTCGGGCCCTCAGGCAGTGCCCGAGTGCTCGAATGGTCAGTCCGCCCCTGGTCATGTCTGCGGTCTCTAACCATCACTTGTCATGTCTGCAGTCTCTAACCATCTCTTGTATCATGTCTGTAGTCTCTGACATCTCCTGTATCATGTCTGTAGTTTCTGACATCTCTTGTATCATGTCTGCAGTCTCTGACATCTCTTGTATCATGTCTGCAGTCTCTGACATCTCTTGTATCATGTCTGCAGTCTCCTACCATCTATTGTATTATATCCTCAGTCTTTGACCATCATTTGTATCATGTCTGCAGTCTCTGACCATCTCTTGTATCATGTCTGCAGTCTATGACCATCTCTTGTATCATGTCTGCAGTCTGTGACCATCTCTTGTATCATGTCTGCAGTCTTTGACATCTCTTGTATCATGTTTGCAATTTCCTACCATCTATTGTATTATATCCATGGTCTCTGACCATCTCTTCTTTCATGTCTGCAATCTCTGACCATCTCTTGTATCCTGTCCACAGTCTCTGACCATCTCTTATACTATATCTGCAATCTCTGGCCATTGCTTTGTAGAACCTCTATAAGATAGGCTGCTACTTAGGTTAGGTAAATTTAGTTCTTCTAGTTCTCCTAAAAAAAAGTGGAGCAGCTTGTGATTGTTTTGGACTGTACTGGATATCAATGATTGCAGGTTTGACTACTTCCTCTGCCTTTTGGAGGATCTGGAATGTAGTGGGCTGGGAAAGTCAAATAGGCAGCCTCAGTATTTACGTGGGGGGTGGGGTGCCCAGTAGGTGGTGGTGGGGTGTATAAACAGGTTGAGGCTTGGAGCAGCAGTGTTCTTGTCAAGGAGGAGAAGGTCCCAGCCTGAAGGGTTACTGCCCTTCTGGGCAGCCCAGTTGTGCTCCTACATCGGGGTCCCAGCTATCCTTGAGCTAGGGGTCTGCTCAACTGTTCATCGAGGTCCCAGTTGTGTTAGAGCTGGAGGGCCTCTCTTTGCTGGAACTGATTGCGGGATTTCACTATGGATTTGTTCTGGAGAGTTCATGGGAGAAATGTATGGAATTCTGGATGATATTGGAAGGAGGCATTCAAGTATCCTTGGGATTGGGACCTGTGTGTAAATTGCTAGTGACTGTGGGCTGCTACTATTCCCTGTGCATCAGTGCCAGCGCTTGCTGAAATTTGGACATTTTCTATGGTGTCCCAGTGTGGCTCAGTCCCTTAGTTGCAGCTGAAAGGACTTGCTAAGAGTCTTTGAGAAAGCGAATAGTGTCCTCATGATTCTATTTTGTGCTACTTGAGTATCCCTCATCTCTCTTGAGTCATTGAGCCAGAAGAGTGACAGTTTCTGTGTCCTTGGCTGCTGCGGCACTAGTTTGGAGGACTGCTCAGCGGGTCCTTTCGGGGGTGAGCGCTACATCTTGTACCATGTCTGCATTCCCTGACCATCTCTTGTATCATGCCTAGAATCTTTGACTATATCCTGCCATGTGTCTGCTGACACTGAGACTCCTACTGAATTTTATGTGTGGCCCTTTGGTGATGTCAAAGACCGCACTTGAGGCCCACGTATCAAGGAAGTTGACCACCACTGCCTTTGGGCGTTGTCTATAGCAGATGATAGGTTTGCCACTTTTAGTCTCCCATAAAAGATAGGTGAAGCCAGGGGCAGACTGACAATTCATGGGGCCCCCGGACAATAGGGGATCATGGGGCCCCTGTGTCCTTGCCCAAACTCAAAAAAGCCTACGAAAAAGGTACCAGGGGCATCTCATGGGGCCCCCTACTGACCCGGGGCCCTCGGGCAGTGGCCGAGTTTCCAAATGGTCAGTCCGCCCCTGGGTGAAGGCCGGCTGCTATGGTCAGCAGCTCAGAGAACAAAGAAATGGTCCATCAGGCTAGACGGCCCTTGGGGACTGTTCCTATCACTGATATGAGCCACAATTCCATCCAATAACACCAACAATGAGGTATAATTTCTTCCACGGACACCAATGATAGGGCACTATTCCTTCCATTGATACCAAAAATGGAGTACTATTCCCCCGTTGACACCAATAATGGGGCACTATTCCTCCCACTGACACCAATGATGGGGCACTCTTCCTCCCACTGACACCAATGATGGGGCACTCTTCCTCCCACTGACACCAATGATGGGGCACTCTTCCTCCCACTGACACCAATGATGGGGCAC
Source organism: Staurois parvus (assembly GCF_062004578.1). NCBI lineage: Eukaryota > Metazoa > Chordata > Amphibia > Anura > Ranidae > Staurois > Staurois parvus. The sequence continues at coordinate 556,591 of NW_028319196.1, read as the reverse complement.
TATTCTTCTCATTGACACCAACAATGAGGCACTATACCACCAATGTGTACCATTTCTCCAACTATTACCAATGGTGGGTCTCTATTCGGAAATCACCAGGCGCTGGCGAGTAATTATCAACCAGGACCCGGTGATTGACATCCGCAGCTCACGCACTCCCCCTACCCAGAAATGTAAAATCGCGTATATATACGCAATTGTGCCACCCTGTAGCAGTATTTCTGCTATAGGGTGGACAGGAAGTAGTTGACTGGTAATTGCGCAGTCATGCAAAACTGGACTCAAACAATTTATACCATTTTTTTCACACAAATAGAGCATTCTTTTGGTGGTATTTGATCACCATTGGGTTTTTTATTTTTTGCAATATAAATGAAAAAATACCGAAAATGTTGAAAACAAAAACCAACAGTATTTTTTACTTTCTGCTACAATACATATCCTATAAAAAAAAAAAAGTATAACTATAGGGAAAACTTTCTTTTTAACTTTGGATAGAGTGGAAAGGGATTAGAACACTGGTCTTTTTCTATTGCTGTCTGTGCCCCCGTTAGTGAATTTCATCCTCTCTGTCTGTCCTATTTACCATTATCATTGAAAGTGAAAGCAAAATAAAAAATCCCAAATTTTGGGTTGTCCCCAGAAAAGTAAAAGAGAGGAAGTCTTCCAATAGGGACACCCGTTCTGGTGACCTGGGGATCCCCAAGGAATTCCCTTAGTTTGCAAGGATTTCTTCTCACTTCCTGTTTTAGCTATGGGACAGGAAGTGAAGGGAAATCTCCACAATGGGACACAGATGGCAAAAAAATCTGAGAGGGGTTATAACCCTCCCTTACTCTATCCAAAATGAAAAAAAACGTTTTGCCTATAGTTCTACTTAAAATAAAATCAAATTTCAAAAATTTAAGCCAAAATGTATTCTGCTACATGTCTTTGATAAAACAATAATCCGTGTATATTGATTGGTTTATATTAAAGTTATAGTGTCTACAAACTATGGTATATATACTGAATTTTTTTTAATACTACTAATGTGATCAGGGACTTATAGTGGGTTTGCAAAAGTGCGGCGGGCAATCTAAAACTAACTGACGCTGGGGGAACTAACTGCCAATGAAATTACCAGTGACATTAATACAGTGATCAGTGATCATACTATAAACCACAGGTGTCAAACTGGGGGCACTCAAGCTGTTGCCAAACTACAAGTCCCATGAGGCATTGCCAGATTGACAGTTACAAGCATGACTCCCAAAGGCAGAAGCATGATGGAACTTGTAGTTTCGCAACAGCTGGAGGGCCGCCAGTTTGACACCCCTGCTATACACTGTCACTGGCTAAGAAGGGGTTAACATGTAGGGTGTTTAAGGGGTTAAATGTGTGCCCAACTATGTGTAAAAGGTGCTGCTTTTTTCTTGTGATCTATTAGTTTCTCATCCCTGCTTTGCCGAGACGAGAAGCAGAGAGATAATTCCCTCTTTTCAGAGCTCTGTGTTGATTGTCAGCACAGAGCTCTGGGCTGTGATTGGACACAGCCAATCACAGCGGATGCCAGCGGTGGAAGGGGGGAGGCTACGCATGCGATCCCCCATACCCAAAAGCAGGCAGCGACGTATGGGTACGTCGCTTTGCCTGTGCGGCTGCCCTTCTGCAGTAGATTGCGGGAGTGTGGTCTGCAAGTGGTTAAACATTATTGAACTGTCACAAAAAAGCAGCCTGGCGAGGATGGTGTGAATGAGCCCTAAAGTAAGGGTCACCTTACACATTATATTCGGTCCGTAGAATCTTTGTGCGATCAACTTTAGATTTACCAAATCTATGTAATATGGAAACCTATGTAATCAATGTAATCAATTGGTATCCAATCAGGCACTTCATAGCAGATCTAAGGCTAGGTTCACATCTATGCAGTTTGCGTTTGTTCCGTTTCTGCAGTGCGTTTTTGCACATGCATTTTTGACGTGTTTTGCGGGGGTTTTTTTCAACTTGTTGCTGGGCAGAATAAAACACATTAAAAATATGTCAAAAATGCACTACTGCATTTCTGCAGCGTTTCCATTGAAGTCTATTGAACCAAAAACGCAACGTTTTGCATTTGCAAAAGTCCCTGACCATTTAAAAAAAACTCACCGGGTGAAAACGCAGAGATGTGAACGTGTCCCATAGGAAATCATGTTAAATGGACTCAAAAAAACAAAAAGCCTGTGCTTAGGTAACTAAACTAGACAAATAACATAGAAAAGCAGCTCGCTCATTAGACAATAAACATAATAATACAAAATATAAAAAACCACTTCAATTGGATGATGAAACGCGTCGGCTGGAGCTTGGGCGTGTGACGTCAGCACATTTTGGAGTGACGGCGGCCATTTTCTTGGTTGGAAACTTAATACAAATGCTGGTAACCATCCATAACAATGTACGAGTAACTTGAAATTAAACAGGGTGCATTTATTACTCAAATACTACACTATGAGTGGCTTTTTTCTTTTATCTTTTACTTAAATATTGGACGAGAGTATTCTTTTAGGACCAACTTCAGATCCTTAACCCTTTGGCGCCGCCGCCTCCCAGCCCTTTAAGGGTTTCAGAAGCCGGGAGGCGGGGCAGGGTTTTAGGGTCGTGTGACTGCCGTGATTCGCCGTCACGGCGGTCACATAAGGTCCCGATCGAAAGAGGAGATCGGGACCTTTCCGTGAGTACTGGACATGTGTGCTGGCAGCGCGCAGGGCGCATATGTTTTTCTTAATTGCACACAAAGTCCCAGATGCCGGGATCCTGCACATTTGTTCCGGCGTGAAGAGGTTAAAGGGAAAGATTGATATCAACCTGGATGAGGACTACTGATTCCATGATTCATCTGTTCATCTCCCATTGGAGTTGTCTATATTGGCTGGTGTAATTCGGTCAGAATTTCTGGTAAGAGGCTGAACCATTTGGGTGTCCTGGTGATGGTGGATCGTGGGAATTTGTTTGGGACTTTTATAAATTGGAACTTTTTATGTTTTATTGGAATTTTTGTTTTTGTGATTAGCGCTGCATTTTTTTTTATATTTTGTATTATTATGTTAAATGGACTGCTGTGTGTTTCTGCAAAACGCAAAAATCTGCGGAAAACACTTAGGTGTGAACCTAGACCAGGGGTGGACTGACAACTCATGGGGCCCCCGGGCAATAGGGGATCATGGGGCCCCTGTGTCCTCGCCCAAACTCAAAAAAGCCTATGAAAAAGGTACCAGGGGCATCTCATGGGGCCCCATACTGACCCTGGGCCCTCGGGCGGTGCCCGAGTTTCCAAATGATCAGTCTGCCCCTGACCTAGACTAAAGGGGATTGTACAGTCAGATTGTAACCTGTGTGGTGAGCCTAGGCCGAACCTGGCCTGAACTACTTTCCAACAGTCTTGGAGTGGGGGAAACCTGTACAGTGGTGGACTGACAACTCATGGGGCCCCCGGGCAATAGGGGATCATGGGGCCCCTGTGTCCTTGCCCAAACTCAAAAAAACCTATGAAAAAGGTACCAGGGGCATCTCATGGGGCCCCCTACTGACCCCGGGCCCTCGGGCAGTGCCCGAGTTTCCAAATGGTCAGTCCGCCCCTGAACCTGTATTAAAAGTGCAAATAAGGCATTCTGTGAATGATAACTGTCACAGTTGCTTGTGCTCTCAACTGAACTGTCAACCCATCTAATGGCTGGCGTCATAACTGATCACGTGTGCAGCACCATGGCAACTGCTAAGATGGCAGCTTCCTTGGAAGTAAAGGATAGAAGGGTTTAGTTCTGCTTTATATATCTATAGATCAAGCCCTGTGTCCCCCCTGGAGCACCCTTGGATCCTACGCCCAGGCTGTGCATGCCGATGGGGATTAAGCCCTGCCTCTCCATCATTAAGCCACACCCCACCCATCACTAAGCCCCACCCCATTATTCAGACACCGGAACCTCTAGCCGCCCAAAGCACTTCTGGCAGTTGATAATTCAGCCGGCATATTGACCTTCGGTAGCAGTAGGTAGGACAGAGCGGAGGGACCCCAGGGGTGGTAAAGTAAGGGGCCACGGGCAGGGTTGCCACCTCACCCCTTTAGAACCGAACACATATTAATGACACGGGTTCTGGGGCTGATTTAATGCAGATCAGGCACCAAGTGAGTTTAATTCCCACCTTAATCAGCCCCAGAACCTGTGTCACTAATATGTGTTCGGTTCTAAAGGGATGAGGGGCCACCGTAGCCATGGGGGAACATGCTTAGACTGCATAGGATGCTGCACATAGGATGGAGTTTGGTTCCTACATCCTAAATGTACTGTATTTGTGGACCGTGGTGTCATGATATAACATGAAATAGTAGTTACCGGGGTAATGCCAATGATGAAATACATGTAAGTTCACTATAAGGCCTGAGCTCCACATGCATCCTGTCCTCTGCAGAGCAAAGGATCTCAATATGGCGGTCAATATGGCGGTCAATTTGAGATGCTTTGCAGCCTCTGATGGGGAAAAATTCAGAAAAAAAAGATCAAAGTGTGGAATATGTCATGTGTTTATTGTGCACTGTCTTCCTGTTCCAGTGACACCCACACTGGTTCATTTCTTGTCCTGGTGTCACTGGGGGAGGATGTATACTGCGGTCTTCAGCAATTAGATAAATGTCCGAAAATCTCTTACTGTTTGTAAAGACATTTTGTTATTACATTCACAGCATAATGGGTAATACAGATCACTTTGTAATTAGAGTTTCTTTTGATACAAAGGTATTAGGCCTTACGGTACCTGCTTGGCCCAGATGGTTTCCATAACAACCAGACCCCTACACAGCAATCTGCCACACTGGTATCTGACTGTACCCCACGGTAACTGCTTGGCTTGGGTGGTTTCCATAGCAATCGGACCCCTACACAGTAGTACAGCAGTCTGCCATTACTAACAACATTGGTGTCTGACTGGGCCCCATGGTAACTGCTAGGCCTGGGTGGTTTCCGTAGCAACCAGTCCCCTACATAGCCACCTGCAGTTTATTCCAACAACACCGGTATTAGGCCATGGCCTGCTTCACGGTAACTGCTTGGCCTTCAGTGCTGTCATACTTTGAATGACAATTGCACAGTCATGCAACACTGTACCCATATGAAATTTTTATAATTTTTTTGAAACAGATAGAGCTTTCTTTTGGTGGGTTTTTAATTTTTTTGCTAAACAAACTGAAAACAACTGAAAAGTTTTTTCTTAGTTTTTTTTATAAAATTTTGTAAATAAGTGATTTTTCTCCTTCACTGATGTGCGCTAATGAGGCTGCAGTGATGGGCACTGATAGGCTGCACTGATGGGCACTGATAGGTGGCACTGATGAGGAGGCACTGGTAGGTGGCACTGATGGGCATTGACAGGCATCACTGATGGGTACTGAAAGGCAGCACTAATAGGTGGCACTGTTAGGCGCCTTAGACATATTATAGTGTGCAGTGTGCATGTCTAGTGTCTAGTCCTGTCCACCGGCAATGGATCAGTCGCCTGTTTTCACCGCCCTCTGCCGACCAAATGAACAAGGCCTTAAAATGTGAACATGGCAGGGCTGGATCTAGCTTATATGATATGGGGGTACAGTGAAAAACACTGTGGGTGAGTCACTAACAGTCTGTCACACACACAGTGTCACAACCTGGGAAACACTAGTATATATTAGGCAATCATTAGATTACGGTGATCAAACAGAACCTGTGCACCCTTATGTCAGGTATCCCTATCAGAGTCTCCCCTTACATCAGAAGTCCTCATCAGAGTCCCTCATACATCATAAGGATGCAACAAAGTACTGCTTTACATCAGGTCCCCATCAGGGTGCCCCCTTCTAATCAGGGTGCCCATCACAATTCCCTCTTACATCAGGGTGCCCACCACAGTAGTCCTTTAAATCAGGTGTCCCTATCACAGTGCTCCCTTCCATCAGGGTCCCCACCAGAGTGCTCCCTTCTATCAGGGTCCCCACCAGAGTGCTCCCTTACATCAAGTGTTTCCATCAGAGTGCTCCCTTCCATCAGGGTCCCCACCAGAGTGCTCCCTTCCATCAGGGTCCCCACCAGAGTGCTCCCTTACATCAAGTGTTCCTATCAGAATGCACCCTTCTATCAGGGTCCCCACCACAGAGCTCCCTTCCATCAGGGTCCCCACCAGACTGCTCCCTTACATCAAGTTTTCCCACCAGAGTGCTCCCTTACATCAGGTGTCCCCATCAGAGTGCTCCCTTACATCAAGTGTCCCCATCAGAGTGCTCCCTTACATCAAGTGTTCCCATCAGAGTGCTCCCTTCCATCAGGGTCCCCACCAAAGTGCTCCCTTAGATCAAGTGTTCCCAACAGAGTGCTCCCTTACATCAGGGTCCCCACCAGATTGCTCCCTTACATCAGGGTCCCCATCAGAGTGTTCCCTTACATCAAGTGTTCCCATCAGAGTGCTCCCTTACATCAGGGTCCCCACCAGAGTGCTCCCTTACACCAGGGTCCCCACCAGAGTACTCCCTTACATCAAGTGTTCCCATCAGAGTGCTCTTTTACATCAGGTGTCCACATAAGAGTGCTCCCTTACATCAGGGTTCCCGTCAGAGTGCTCCCTTACATCAGGGTCCCCACCAGAGTGCTCCTTTACATCAGGTGTCCCCACCAGAGTTCTCCTTTACATCAGGTGTCCCCATCAGAGTGCCCCCTTACATCAGGTGTCCCCATCAGAGTGCTTCCGTACATCAGGTGTCCCCATCAGAGTGCTCCCTTACATCAGGTGTCCCCATTAGAGTGCCTCCTTACGTCAAGTGTCCCCATTAAAGTGCCCCATTACATCAGGTAAATCCCATCACACTGCCCCTTACACGGATTGTTCTAATCAGAGTGCCCCCTGCATCAACTATCCACATCAGAGTGTTTCCTTACAACAATTGCCCCAATCAGACATGGATCGGCGGATGCATTCTTAGAGACCTAGGGGGGCACAACTAAAATCTGGGGGAGCACAGTCCACCCTATCACCCCCCTGGATCCGGCCCTGGAACATGGCACTTTAAAATCACGCACAGCACCAAGCAGAGAGTTTCAAATGTCTAACATTAGATTTTTCTCAGACGCACACACATTCACTGATGTATGCACACCGTTCCTCCCAGCAGGGAGCTCCCAGGAGTTCTGACTCAGGTGTTCAGTACAGTTCAGTCTCCAGGAGAAATCTGAGTGAGTCACAGATTCCAGAGAGGTCCAGCCTGCCAGAGAATCGCACTCCGGAGGTAACGGAGCCACCAACTACCCGGTAAGTACCCCTTTCTTATTACTACCCTACTACCCCTGTTCTGAGTCTGCTCACTGTCACTTATCTGTACAGGTCCGATCTTTACAGGCCAGTGATCACAATTCTCTATTAATCCTCCGACGTCTTGTGACTGCCATTGTTAACTTTGGCTGTGCACACAGCAGGGAAGAAGGATCTGGGAATAGGAGAAGAACAGAGATCTAGAAGAAGTTTCCTTGATATACTGGATGATTAGGGGGGCAAGATACATCATTTCTACATCCTGAAACGGGTTTATGGGGGGAATTTGTGACAAGCCGTGTGTAATTAAGGCTGCCCATAGATTAGACTGTTTCTTCATTCAACCAGCAGGTTGACTGAGGAAAACTGGCTCGATTCCCCCATCTACACATTTGAAGTGGATGGTGGAATCCTCCCTACTGAGCTATTGTATTTTGACAGCAGAGAGACAGATCAGTATTGCAGGCTATAGTCGGCGGTGCTGATCAAGCAGAAAAAATCCAACAGGACAGTTATACAAAAGTCATTCAGTAGATCGACTTCTGTACAACCTCCCTGCCTGTACATGGATTAAATTCGTCCAGTCCCTGCTGAAACGACCGAACTTCAACTCGTGTATGGCTGGCTTTATGGCTTGTTCCCTGCGGAAGGAACCAAACTTCAACCCATGTATGGCTGGCTTTAGGGCTCGATTCCCCCATCTACACATTTGAAGTGGATGGGGGAATCCTCCCTACTGAGCTATTGTATATTGGCAGCAGGCATACAGATCAGTATTGCAGGATATAGTCGGCGGTGCTGATCAAGCAGAAAAAATCCAACGGGGCAGTTATACAGAAGTCATTCAGTAGATCGACTTCTGTACAACCGCCCTGCCTGTACATGGAATAAATTCATCCAGTCCCTGCTGAAGCGACCGAACTTCAACCCATGTATGGCTGGCTTTAGGGCTCAATTTCCCCATCTACACATTTGAAGTGGATGGGGGGAATCCTCCCTACTGAACTATTGTATTTTGGCAGCAGGCAAACAGATCAGTATTGCAGGATATAGTTGGCGGTGCTGATCGAGCAGGAAAAATCCAACAAGGCAGTTGTACAGAAGTCATTCAGCAGATCAACTTCTGTACAACTTCCCTGCCTGTACATGGATTAAATTCGTCCAGTCCCTGCTGAAACAACCGAACTTCAACCCATGTATGGCTGGTTTTATGGCTTGTTCCCTGCTGAAGCAACTGAACTTCAACCCATGTATGGCTGGCTTTAGGGTTCGATTCCCCCATCTACACATTTGAAGTGGATGGGGGACTCCTCCCTACTGAACTATTGTATTTTGACAGCAGGGAGACAGATCAGTATTGCAGGATATAGTCAGCGGTGCTGATCAAGCAGAAAAAATCCAACAGGGCAGTTATACAGAAGTCATTCAGTAGATCGACTTCTGTACAACCTCCCTGCCTGTACATGGATTAAATTTGTCCAGTCCCTGCTGAAGCGACCGAACTTCAACCCATGTATGGTTGGCTTTATGGCTTGTTCCCTGCGGAAGCAACCGAACTTCAACCCATGTATGGCTGGCTTTAGGGCTCAATTTCCCCATCTACACATTTGAAGTGGATGGGGGAATCCTCCCTACTGAACTATTGTATTTTGGCAGCAGGCATACAGATCAGTATTGCAGGATATAGTCGGTGGTGCTGATCGAGCAGGAAAAATCCAACAAGGCAGTTGTACAGAAGTTATTCAGCAGATCAACTTCTGTACAACCTCCCTGCCTGTACATGGATTAAATTTGTCCAGTCCCTGCTGAAGCAACCGAACTTCAACTCATGTGTAGCTGGGTTTAGGGCTTGTTTGCACTGTGTCCATTGAGCTGTGTTATTCTGCATAGATCCACGCAGGCTCAATGCAAGGGCACATAGAAAACAATTGATCACACCATTACACCATACTGATGTGCAGTACTGGGATTTGTTAATCCTGCACCCAGGGCAAGCATTCGGAACTGCACCTCCTCCTACAATAATAATGCATGCAGTAGAATGGGTTTACTGCCCTATGTCCATTCTCTGCCTGCTTGCTCCTCTGTGCCCAGGGCAGCTGTCCCTCTTAACCACTTCAAGTCCGGACACTTTCCCCCCCTTCCTGTCCAGGCCAATTTTTAGCTTTCAGCGCTATCACACTTTGAATGACAATTGCGCGGTCATGCAACACTGTACCCATATGAATTTTTTAGCATTTTTTTTAGACAGATAAATCTTTATTTTGGTGGTATTTATTCACTCCTCTCTGTCTGATTTCTTGTAGCCATTGAGAACTACTGAGTGAGCTGTGATTGGTCACAGCTTGTCACATGGTACAAGGCTGTTGTGAATAGCCTTGTACCATGTGACCTCTGTGATCATTCACAGATTTCACACGTAGTAAGCAATGATGTCACAAGTGACATCTTGCTTACTACGTTGCATGTGATCACTGATTGGCCAATCAGGGATCACATGATCGGGACCTCGCACAGAAAATCGACCGATCGGCCATCCGACAACCGAGAGGCGTTCGTTCGTTGGTCGAAATCGTGGCTCACATTAACCAATCTAAAGAAAAAACGTTCGTCGGGCAATGCGTAGTGTTGATGTCTTCCGTACAAGTAGAAGTGATGCGGTGTGCGTGTGACCTTGTAGCCACGCCCTTCCGCCCAGAACGAGCGATATACACAACAATTACCAGCAATGAGTATAATATCGTTTATTACATGACCTATATACATAAATAGTGATACATAAAATATAATCTGCAGAATTCTGGTTTCATGATCTCATTAGGCCAATCTACTTTTAACATTTGGATTTTTCGTTCGTGTTTTTGAAGATTCCTTGGACATAAACATCCGGGTCATCTTCTGTTTCCGCTCATGAGTGATAACGCTTGATAGATTTTTTTCGTACAACCGTCATACCACCGCATAGAAACTGCAACATTTCATTGTTGTTCAACCGGATTTTTTCATTCACAATATTGTTATCGGTTAAAATATCCTGCTCATCAACGAAGATAAAATCGTTCGATCAGTGGTTCTGCGAAAATTTTTGTACAATTTTCTTATGTGTGCGGGGCATAAAGGATATCTTAGGATAATGCACTAGGCTGGTATGCCCTCTGTTTGTTTTATGGTTGCAGCTGCCCCCCTGCCCACGCCTTGTCCCTGGCCTGCTGAGGTGGATTGCACTACATTGTGTAAATATGCAGACTTGTCCAGGGGCGGACTGACAACTCATGGGGCCCCCGGGCAATAGGGGACTATGGGGCCACTGTGTCCTTGCCCAAACTCAAAAAAGCCTATGAAAAAGGTACCAGGGGCATCTCATGGGGCCCCCTACTGACCCCGGGGCCCTCGGGCAGTGCCCGAGTTTCCAAATGGACAGTCCGCCCCTGGACTTGCCGCATTCCTACGCGATGCACTGCACCTCACTATGTGTCTCTGCACCCCTGAATGTTGCACTGCAGTGAATAGAGTTGAATAAAGTTACATAAAAGAGGAAAAAAGCCAACAGTGAAATGTATTTTTAAAAAAAATCCCTTCACTGCCCCTACACAATGCACACCAGTATGTTTTGTGTGCAAAATGTAAAGAAACTCAGTAGGCCCACTATCCTGCACAATATGGTGTTCTGGTAACCGTGTGGGATCTTTTACATGCGAGGCAGTATCTGCTGTGATCTGAAAAGCGATCTGCAATTGATTGCTTTTCAGAGGGTGGCAGAGCAACAGCTGCCAGGTATTCAAAAGGTGATCCAGCTGCCTCCTAAATGTCTGGGTTTTTTTAAATGCCAAGGGGGAATTTGTATTAACCACATGCCCTCCAGAGGATTTACCCCCCTTCCTGACCAGGCCTTTTTGTGCGATACGGCACTGCGTCACTTTAACTGACAGATGCGCGGTCATGCAATGCTGTATATAAATTACATTGATGTCCTTTTTTCCCATAAATAGAGCTTTCTTTCGGTAGTATTTGATCACCTCTGCATTTTTATTTTTGGCGCTATAAACAAAAAAAGACCAAAAATTTAAAAAAAAAAATGTTTTTTTTAATTTTTGCTATAAAACATGTCCAGTAAAAAATGTAAGAAATCAAATTTCATCATGAATTTAGGCCAAAATGTATTCTGCTGCATGTTTTTGCTAAAAAAAATTCCAACATGTGTAAATTAATGGCTTTACGTGAAAGTTATAACGTCTACAAATGGCAGTCTATGTACTGGATTTTTTTTTATACTAGTAATGGCGGCGATCAGTGACTTATAGCGGGACTGCGGCGGGCATTCTGACACTGGGTGGGAACTGACTGACTACTACTGACATCCCCAGTGACACTAATACAGTGATCAGTTCTAATAAAAAGCACTGACACTGTACTAATGACACTGGGCAGGAAGGGGTTAACATCTGGGGCAATCAAAGGGTTAACTGTGTGGGTTTTACTGTGTGCACTGTGTTGTGTTTTGCTAGGGAGACATGCTGTGCAGAGAGATAGAAAGCAGCATGTCCTTTCTGACAGAAGAGAGAGTTTTGTTGTTTACGCACAGGTCTCTCCCCTGTCAGCTTTCCCTGACGTTCGCCGATTGGCGTCTTGGAATCACAGGCCAGAACCCGGTGGTTGACATCCCTAGCCACCAAAAGCGGCTCGGGCAGGGAAGCACGTGTGCGTCCCCTACCCGGACATGCAAATCACGTGTGTATTTTGCTTGGGAAACAATTGCCGTTTATAAACAGCCTCCCCACACCCTGCTTCTGCACACTCTCTGGGAGCGCGCAGCACCGCGATCCGGTGCCCGCTGTGTCCTCCGGACACAGTGAAACACCGATCATCGGACGGGACCTCTGTATAAGGTCCCGATCATGTGATCACAGATTGGCCAATCAGTGATCACATGCAAAGTAGTAAGCAAGATGTCACTTGTGACATCATTGCTTACTACATGTGAAATCTGTGAATGATCACAGAGGTCACATGGTACAAGGCTATTCACAACAGCCTTGTACCATGTGACAAGCTGTGACCAATCACAGCTCACTCAGTAGTTCTCAATGGCTGCAAGAATGCAGCCAGAGAGAAAGAGAAATGATTGCTTTTACAGCCTTTATGGGTGTAAAAGCAATCAGTGACACTGTACTGCTAGGGTGACAGTATGTAAAAAAAAAAAAAAAAACATAAATAATAAAAAAAATAAAATTGTAAAAAAAATGTTTAAAAATTATAATTTTTGGTTATAAACTAATTTGGCTTATTTTTTTTTTACTAAAAAGATAACAGAATACATTTTGGCCAAGATTTAAAAACACTTTTTTCAAAAATTTTGGACTTTTTCATTTACATAGCAAAAAAAATAAAAATCTCAGCAGTTAATAAATGCCACCAAAATAAAGCTTTATCTGTCTCAAAAAAATGGTAAAAAATTCATATGGGTACAATGTTGCATGACCGCGCAATTGTCATTCAAAGTGTGACAGCACTGAAAGCTGAAAATTGCCCTGGACAGGAAGGGGGTGAAAGTGTCCGGACTGGAAGTGGTTAAGCTCCTGAGCATTAATTTCAATGGCCAGACTAAAATTATTATTCTGGCCAATTAAATGAATAAACACCCAAGCTATTGACGTCTGTAAGCATGCCGAAACGCTTAGACACTTTGACAAGCGTCAGGTGTTTTCTCTAGCTTCTAGGAGAGTTTTCAAAACATCCCGTGTACATGAGGCCTAAAACTCTGCATGCTAAGCTAAAATCGCCATGGCCATGGTATGTGTACAGCCCCTACTGGCTGCAATGGTAGAATTTAGCTGAGTGGTCAGGGGTGGTAAAACTGCGCCTCAACCGCCGGTTTTTACTGCCCTCTGGCCGTTACTGTGAAGGAGCTCTATGGAGTTAACACATGTAATGATAGTATTCAGCTTCTTTTTTTATGCAGACTAGGCAAAAGTAACATGGGTATGGACAACAACCACCATACAAAACTGCCAAGGGGTGCTTCCAACAGACCTTTTATTTATATAACCTTTTTTCCAAAAGAACTGTGGCTCTGATTGCTTTAACCCCCCCGGTCACATCAAGCCCCACTTTGAAATCGTGCGACTTACAGTGAAGTTGCACGATTTCAAAGTCAATTTCAGGTGTGATTTGCAAGACATCTGATACAGATGTCTATGCGAATCGCACCAAAAGTAGTGCATGTACTACTTTTGAATCGGTGCGACTCTGACCAAGCCAGAACCGCACCGATATGAACGCTCCAGTTGCGGACAATAGGGTGCGACTTGGCATGCGATTTGCAAGTCACAGGGCATGCAAATTACATACCAAGTCGCACCTGATGTGACTGGGGTGTAAAAGTGTTAGCTGCAGCTGAGATCTAATTTATTTGTTGCTTACCCTGGGGTTGATTTACTAACGGCAAATGGAGTGTGCATTCTGCAAGTGCAGTTGCTCCAGGGCTTGGTAAATTATTATTATTATACAGGATTTATATAGCGCCAACAGTTTGCTCAGCACTTTACAATATAAAGGGAGACAATACAGCAACGAGACAGTTCAATACAAGAGGGTTAGGAGGGCCTGATCCTGGGAGCTTACAATCTAGGAGAAAAATGATCAGAAGCTCTGCTGACTTCCATCACCAAATCATGTGCAAGCAAAAATGCTGTTTTTTATTCCTTTGCACCTGATTGGGTATTCCTTGCACAGTGAAGCTTTACCTCATTTACTAAGCTCTGGAGCAACTGCACTTGCAAAGTGCACAGTCTATTTGTGTTTAGTAAATCCATCCCAAATTTCTAAAAGGACAGGTCCACAGGATGACAACACTACAGTTATTTCATTGCAGAATGAACAATGTTGTTATCTTGCTGAAGGAAGTTGAAAAGGAACATATCTGCTGGTAGGATCAACAGATGCAATGATATTTTGGGGGGACTGTCATTACTATTGACAGACTGCATCATGTATGTCATTTTTTTACCATTTTTTGCATAGTTCTTTTTTATCACAACTAAAAAAAAAAAAAAAAAAGGCACAAAGTGTCTGTAAAACAATAGTTTCAGTGTGTGCACTGCAGATCTTTGATCTCTTCCACTGCCAATAATTTTCTGTATATGACTCTTCTGTATACCGTGCGTCAGATTCTTGGTCCCCTGCTGAATGCTGTGGTTCTACCCTTTAGCAATGTGTCCCATACTAAGGTAGGGATTGGCAGAAGGAACCACAGAGCTCCACAGGGGACCAAGAACCCGGCACACATGTACATAAGTATGTCAGATACAGAAAAACAGAGAGAGTAGGCAGTGCAGACAACGAAACGGGTTCGAATTAACCACTTCAAGTCTGGACAATTTTACCCCCTTCCTGTCCAGGCCAATTTGCAGCTTTCAGCGCTATCACACTTTGAATGACAATTGCGCGGTCATGCAACACTGTACCCATATGAATTGTTTAGCATTTTTTTGAGACAGATAAAAATTTTGGTGGTATTTATTCACCACTGGGATTTTTAATTTTTTTCTATATAAATGAAAAAGTCCAACTATTTTGAAAAAATTTTCTTACAAAATTTTGCAAATAAATAATCTTTCTTCACAAATCTTGGCCACAATGTATTCCTCTATCTTTTTAGTAAAAAAAAAAAACAAATTAGTTTATAACCAAAAATTATAATTTTTCAAAATATTTTTTCCTTTTATTTTGTTAATATTATTAATTATGGGTTGTTGTTTTTTTTAACATACGGTCACCCTAGCAGTATAATGTCACCATGTACTACTTGTGGGGGGTGATGAAGATTTTTTTTTTTCCTTTTTTTACACTGATTGCTTTTATACCCATAAATGCTGTAAAAGCAATAAGTTCTCCTATCTGGCTGCATTCCTGCAGCCATTGAGAACTACTGTGAGAGCTGTGATTGGTCACAGCTTGTCACATGGTACAAGGCAGTTGTGAATAGCCTTGTACCATGTGACCTCTGTGATCATTCACAGATTTCACAAGCAGTACGCAATGATGTCAGGAAGTGACATCTTGTTTACTACTGTTCATGTGATCCCTGATTGGCCAATCAGTGATCACATGAATCGGGACCTCACACAGAGGTCCTGCACAGTGATCAGCAATCGCGGTGCTGCGCACTCCCAGGGAGTGCGCACAGGCAGTGGATGCGGGGGAACGTTTAGAAACTTCCACCCGCATCAGCAGCGCTCCCATCCAGCCATTTATCGACAGGTAAACTTTGTTTTTTTGCCTCTCCATCAGAGTTCCTGGACCCATAGAAGGAAAAATCAAACGTAAAGTCATCCTGCATAATCACTACAGAAAATGGGCAGGGTTAGAAACAGCTGTATATATTTCTTCACAATTTTTATTTTTTTAACTTTTTTTAACTGGCTTCTCTTCTGGACTGAAATAACTTCCTTTCTGATTTCACTGCACACTGTGAACTTCTCACAATGTGCATTAGAAGCTGCAGCATGTCAAACAGAGCCTGCTTCATTTCCTGGCTGCAGGGCAACCAGCATCATCTAGCCCAGGGGTGTACAACCTTTTGAAGAGCAAGGGCCACTTAAGTGTGTTGCGGGCCACAATAAAATGAAACGGTTCAGAATTTCAAACCATTTTGGTTGCAACAGGAAAATGGAAGGATTGGTTCCTGTATATGGCGTCCCTGTCTCCCCTCTTGTCCAAATGTAGAACAGAATATGACAGGGAGGCCGCATGGGCCACCTGGAGCATGGGGTGGGGTTACCATTGCAACCCCTGATGCTACACCACTGGGGGTGTGTGGTAAAAACATGTCTCAGCTATGGGGTTTTAACGCACCCCCCCCCCCCCCTCCAAACCACAAATGTAACAAGCCCTTTTTGTCCTGAGTCTACTTTAAGGCTGCTTTCACACCAATGCGCTGTGGTTTACCCGCACCTTGAGTGCAGCGCAGTGCACCTCTAGCTTTCCTGCAGGTTAGTTGAGCTTTGCCATAGACTTCTATTATATCTTGTGGGTGTCATGCACTTTCTGTTAGCGCACCAAAACCCCTGCATTCAGGAGTTTTGGTGTACTCTCAGAAATCGCACCAAACCTGCAGGAAATAATAGAAGTGCGCTTCTCTGGTTTGAGATCAAGGGCCACATCAGAGGGCTCCGAGGGCCACATCAGAGGGCTCCGAGGGCCACATCAGAGGGTTGCAAGGGCCACATGTGGCCCAAAAGCCACAGGTTGAGCACCCTGTTCTAACCCTTTCCTCTCCTGCCCCACTCCTTTTATTCATTGGATCTCTGTTCTCTCAGTCATGAAAGCCCAGTATCACAAGCAGGCATTACCCAGGCCAGTCTGCATGTAAATGCTTACCTAGGAATGTCCACTCTTCCAGATTGACAGTCACCTATCAAATCATTTTGATATTTGCATGACTCCTCCCCAGAGTTTGCATTAGGGCTGAGGGCTGTTTAAAGGAGAACTGGGCAGAAGGCTGTGATGTTTTTCAGAAGCTATGTACAGCATCGAGCCAGCCCCTCCCACCAGCCTTGATCTGCCTGCATGGCATAGATAAGCTCACAGATCCAGTAATGACATTGATGGGACTAAAATAAGGTATGTAATAAAAAAAAAAGTATTTTATGTAATAATTTCCTTAGTATATTGACAAGAGGGAAAGGCAAATTATAAACTCTGAAAACAGATAATTATGAATACACAACTGCATGTGTTGGTGTTATTTTATGTCAGCCTGGAGTTCATCTTCAAAATCCAAACAGAAACATTTTGTTGAGAAGGAAATATCCAGGGACAAATCCTGAAATCCCAGGAACATAGGGACAGTTGGTAACTATGCAAAGATTAGAGGGAAAAGAAGAATGATCCCCAGGTAGTACCTGATGACATTTCCTTAGATACAGAGTGGCTGAGCAATACAAAAATTAAAGTGATGGTCCAATAATTACATTACACATATTCTGGTAAAGGTATCCATAGACAAAATGGTAGCATCTGATATGACTAACATTGGCCTATTTTGGGGATCAATTCCCTGGGATGAACTGGTTCAAGGTTATATGCATACTTTATATATATATATATATATATATATATATATATATATATATATATACATTGCTCTAAAAAATTAAATGAACACTTTGAAAACACATCAGATCTCAATGGGGAAAAATCTCCTGCTGGATCTCTATACTGACATGGACGGGGTAATGTGTTAGGAACGTAAGGATGCCCCATCATTTGATGGAAATGAAAATGATCAACCTACAGAGGACTGAATTCAAAGACACCCCGAAAATCAAAGAGAAAAAATGATGCAGCAGGCTAGTCCACTTTGCTCAAATGTCATTGCAGCAACTCAGTTTGTATGCCTCCCCAGACCATCACTTACCCACCACCAAAACGGTCATGCTGAACGATGTTACAGGCAACATAACGTTCTCCATGGCTTCTCCACGTCTGTCACATGTGCTCAGGGTGAACCTGCTATCATCTGTGAAACGTACAGGGTACCTTTGGAGGACCTGCCAATTCTGATGTTCAATGAACAATGCCAATTAGCTCTATGGTGCCGGGCAGTAAGCACAGGGCCCACTAGAGGACGTCGAGCCCTTAGGCCACCCTCAAGAAGTCTGTTTCTGATTGTTTGGTCAGAGACATTCACACCAGTGGCCTGCTGGAGGTCATTTTGTAGGGCTCTGGCAGGGCTCATCCTGGTCCTCTTTGCACAATGGAGCAGATACCGGTCCTGCTGATGGCTTAAGGACCTTCTACGACCCTGTCCAGTTCTCCTAGAATAACTGCCTGTCTCCTGGAATCTCCTCCATGTTCTTGAGACTGTGCAAACCTTCTGCCAATGGCATGTATTGATGTGCCATCTTGGAGGAGTTGGACTGCCTGTGCAACCTCTGTAGGGTCTAGGTATCGCCTCATGCTAACAGTAGTGACACTGACATGGGTCTCTTGGCTGCTTCTCTGATTAATGCTCTCCTTGCCCAGCCTGTCAGTTTAGGTGGACAGCCATGTCTTGGTAGGTTTGCAGTTGTGCCATACT
Organism: Staurois parvus; assembly: GCF_062004578.1. NCBI lineage: Eukaryota > Metazoa > Chordata > Amphibia > Anura > Ranidae > Staurois > Staurois parvus. The sequence continues at coordinate 538,221 of NW_028319196.1, read as the reverse complement.
CTTTCCATTTTCGGATGATGGATTGAACAGTGCTCCGTGAAATGTTCAAAGCTTTGGATATTTTTTTTATAACCTAACCCTGCTTTAAACTTCTCCACAACTTTATCCCTGACCTGTCTGGTGCGTTCCTTGGCCTTCTTGATGCTGTTTGTTCACTAATGTTCTTTACCAATCCTCTGAGGGTTTCACTTAACAGCTGAATTTATACTGAGATTAAATTACACACAGGTGGACTCTATTTACTAATTAGGTGACTTCTGAAGGCAATTGGTTTCAATAGATTTTAGGGGGTTGAATACAAATGCATGCCACACATCATTTTCCTTCCACTTCACAATTATGTGCCACTTTGTGTTTGTCTATCACATGAACATCCCAATAAAATACATTTACATTTTTGGTTGTAACATGACAAAATGTGGAAAATATCAAGGGATATGAATACTTTTTCAAGGCACTGTATATATATACTCACTGGCCACTTTATTAGGCACACCTGTTCAATTGCTTGGTAACACAAATTGCTAATCAGCCAATCACATGGCAATAACTCAATGCATTTAGGAATGTAGACGTGGTCAAGACTTCTTGCTGAAGTTCAAACCGAGCATCAGAATAGAAAGGGGAAGAAAGGGGATGTAATTGACTTTGAACGTGGCATGGTTGTTGGTGCCAGACAGGCTAGTCTGAGTATTTCAAAAACTACTGATCTACTGGGATTTCACGCACAACCATCTCTATGGTTTACAGAGATTAGTCCAAATAAGAGAAAATATCTAGTGAACTGCAGTTGTATGGACGAAAATGCCTTGTTGATGTCAGAGGTCAGAGGAGAATGGGCAGACTAGTTGCTGCGACATTCAGATGGTAGGGTTAGAATTTGATGTACACAACATGAAAGCATGGATCCATCCTGCCTTGTATCAACGGTTTAGGCTGGTGGTGGTGCAATGGTGTGGGGGTTATTTCTTGGCACTAGCAAGTTGTATCTAATAAAGGGGCAGGTAAGTGTAAGTTTAGTGCTTGTAGTCATTTCTCATAGCTAAGGTCCTCCAGTCCCCTTATTAGTTTTGTAGCTCTTCTCTGGACTCTCTCTGGTTCCAGCACAACCTTACTGAGGCCTGTTGACCACAACTGGATGGCATACTTAATGTGGCTGAACCAGAGTCTTGTAAAGAGGTAGAATTATAATTTTATCTCTTAAGGAAATACCCTTTTTAATGCATGCTAAGCTAATAGTCTACTAGCTTTTCTTGCTGGCATGCCATTGCTGAGCCTGTGATCTACTAGGTCTTTTTGCTTTTTATGAATCCATGCTGATTACTATTAATGATAGTGTTCTCATACACAAATTCTTGGATATAGTCTCTTATCATCTCCTCCAATAGTTTACATACTATCGATGTTAGACTGACTGGCCTGTAATTTCCAGGTGTATATCTCAGCCCTTTTTTTTAAATATTTTTTTTTGGCTTTTCACCAGTCAGCTGGTACCATTTTAGATACTGAGCTATCCATAAGAATTAAGCATGTGTGACTCCAAGAACTACCTGAAAATGCCATTTTTCTAATTGAAATGAATCAGATTGGGGTGGTGCTGCTGTATGTAATCAATATTTGAAAAAAAAACAAAAAGGAGGGTGACATACAGTCAATTTAGCCTATTCACTAATTAAGTGTTGCCGAAATAACCAAGCATAGCAAACAAAAAATGAATATCCTAACCTCTGGGTAGACAAAAGAGGTTACACTACCGGCAAACAAGGCTTATCAAAAAAGTGCAATTTATTGTACAAAAATATAGTCATGTATAGTATATTTATAAATAAAGATTCAGTGCTCCATACCAAATCACAACCCACACCAAACGTGCATGTAAAACAATGTCCAGACATCAGTAAAAATATATGTAAGGCAGAGATAGGCGCAGGCCATATGCTGCCTTAAAAATTGGACTAGTCGGTCATGCATTACATATCTGCCCCAGGGCCCATGAACATGAATAACTGAACTAGCGCTACTACCTAACTAGGTCACATGTGATGAAGGATCCCATTGTCCTTAGATAGAATTCTTGCCAGTGAACATGTCACAATGGAGAGTAATTGCGTTGACAGATAGCAGCCAGTAAGCGAGAAGGGTGCCAATAGATATATAGTCATTCACTGGTAGTGGAGTCCAAAGTAAATATGTGGCAGATTAAATTCAATCCACAGATATAAATCATCATGTGAGTTCCAGCAGGTTAATTATCCAGTGGATGTTAGCAATTGGCCGGCGTAAGCAGAGACAGCAGAGCTCGGGGAGAGAGGTGCAGCACAAACAGGAATAAGAAGCCATTAAAGAAGCCAAGCAAGCCAAAGTCAGTAATGTCATGCATCACATACCATCTGTATTCATCTGCTATGGCTCAACCCTATTGAAATCGACTTGGGGAGCCAAACTGATAGTATTCTCTGCCTGCTAATGGCTTCCGCAACCATATACTCTCTCCTTAGAGCTGGCCTCCTTCCGTTGTGATACTTAGTACCAAGAGAAAGTGTCTAACCACATCGGATGTCTCTTCCCCAGGGGTGGACTGACCATTTGGAAACTCGGGCACTTCCCGAGGGCCCAGGGTCAGTAGGGGGCCCCTTGAGATGCCTCTGGTACCTTTTCATAGGCTTTTTTGAGTTTGGGCAAGGACACAGGGGCCCCATGATCCCCTATTGCCCGGGGGCCCCATGAGTTGTCAGTCCGCCCCTGCTCTTCCCATTAAGTTGATAGATCGCCGTACTCCATGCTCCACACTGTAGTTCCTATCGTGGCAAACTCCGTTCTTCCTGCTCCTCTTCTTCGTGGTCAGTTACCATAGTTGGGCATAAGGAGGCATGACGGTGACGTCACTGATGTACAAATGAAGTATGTAATCAAGCTATTTGTAACAAAAAAAAAATGAAGTCCACGCCAAATATGCATTGCCAATGTACATCATACGGCTCCCTAGCACATCATACGGCTCCCTAGCCTGTGACATCATACGGCTCCCTAGCACCACATTTAGCTTTAAGGCATCCCCCAATGTTATTTGTGTATTTTCAGTGTCACATGAAAATACTCTCTACCTGCTGCTCTTTTTTTGTTTTTATTGTTTTTGTATTGGTACATACAGTGGGGATCGAAAGTTTGGGCACCCCAGCTAAAAATTTGTGTTAATGTGCATAAAGAAGCCAAGGAAAGATGGAAAAATCTCCAAAAGGCATCAAAATACAGATTAGACATTCTTATAATATGTCAACAAAAGTTAGATTTTATTTCCATCATTTACACTTTCAAAATAACAGAAAACAAAAAAATGGCGTCTGCAAAAGTTTGGGCACCCTGCAGAGTTAATATCTTGTACTGCCCCCTTTGGCAAGTATCACAGCTTGTAAACGCTTTTTGTAGCCAGCCAAGAGTCTTTCAATTCTTGTTTGAGGTATCTTTGCCCATTCTTCCTTACAAAAGTCTTCCATTTCTTTGAGATTTCTGGGCTGTCTGTCACGCATTGCTCTTTTAAGGTCTGTCCATAGATTTTCAATGATGTTGAGGTCAGGAGATTGTGAAGGCCATGGCAAAACCTTCAGTTTACGCCTCTTGATGTAATCCCCCGTAGATTTCGAGGTGTGTTTAGGATCATTATCCATTTGTAGAAGCCATCCTCTCTTTCACTTCAGCTTTTTCACAGATGGCATCAAGTTACCATCCAAAATTTGCTGAAATTTTATTGAATCCATTTTTCCTTCTACTCGTGAGATGTTCCCTGTGCCACTGGCTGCAACACAACCCCAAAGCATGATTGATCCAACCCCATGCTTAACAGTTGGACAGAGTTTCTTTTCATTAAATTCTGTGCCCCTTCTTCTCCAAACGTACCTTTGCTCATTCCGGCCAAAAAGTTCAATTTTAACCTCATCGGTCCACAGAACTTGTTTCCAAAATGCATCAGGCTTGTCTATATGTTCATTTGCAAAGTTCAAACGATGATTTTTGTGGTGAGGATGTAGAAGAGGTTTTCTTCTGATGACTCTTCCATGAAGACCATATTTGTACAAGTATCTCTTTATAGTGGAATAGTGTACCACAACTCGTGTCTGCCAGATCTTTCTGGAGGGATTGTGCAGTCAAACGTGGGTTTTGAATTGTTTTTCTCACAATCCTGCGAGCTGTTCTGTCTGATATTTTTCTTGGTCTTCCAGATCTTGCTTTAACTTCCACTGTTCCTGATGACTGCCATTTCTTAATTACATTCCGAACAGAGGATATTGACATCTGAAAACGCTTTGCTATCTTCTTATAGCCTTCTCCAGCTTTGTGAGCGTCAACTATTTTCAGTTTCAGTTTTCTAGACAACTGCTTAGAAGAACCCATGGTGCTGATTGTTGGGGCAAGGTCAGATGAGTCTGGGCATTTAAAACCTTTGAGATTGACATCACCTGGTCTTCCCAGACGATGATTGAGAACAATCCATGACACTGGCAGGTCTCAGCTTGGCAAAGGGGGCAGTGCATGCTATAAATTCTGCAGGGTGCCCAAACTTTTGCAGACGCCGTTTTTTTGTTTTCTGTTATTTTGAAAGTGTAAATGATGGAAATAAAATCTAACTTTTGTTGACATATTATAAGAATGTCTAATCTGTAATTTGATGCCTTTTGGAGAGTTTTCCATCTTTCCTTGGCTTCTTTATGCACATTAATACACATTTTTAGCTGGGGTGCCCAAACTTTCGATCCCCACTGTACATGTTGCCACATGGCATGGCCACATACATATTGGTACCACATGGCAGCACTCAGCTTCTCACACCTTTCTTTTTTAGTATGGCTATTAGCCCACAATCGGCAGAATTTACTAACAGGATTCACTCCCCATCACTTCATTAGGATTCATTGCTTGGGTTTGCCAAATTTCAAACAGGACCCCTGAACCCTTGGTGAATTAAACTTGGGCAGATTTGCTCATCCTTAGAATGCCACCAGTGTAATCAGGGTCATGGATATGGGGGTACCACCAGTCCTCCTGTACAGGGCCCAGGCCAGCAGGGGGGCCCAGGCAGCTGAGTGAATTGGATGTGGGCAGGGAGATTGGTCAGCACAGTGTGGGGGGAAAGTACTGAAACTGATCCCCTGTATGGCTCCCTCTGCAGCAGCTGAAAGCAGGCTTCTTCTCCTCTCCATACAGGGGATTGGTTCCAATAATTGCCCCCCACTGCACCCATGACCATCCCTGTACACCATACTATTACCCCTGCTGTGTGCCCCCCTGTGTGCCCCCCACACTGCAGTGCTGCTGGCTTCCCTCCTCTGCTTCCCACCGGCAGCTACAAGCACACATTAGGATCCTTCAGAATGGAGACTGGGGGAAGGGTCTGGTGAAAATGTCACAATTACCAGCTCTTATCTTTCCTGAATGGACACAAGTGGGACCGATCACTCACTGTGTTCATTCATAACTGACTCATAGTAAACAGTGTTTTGTTTTTTTTGGGGGGGGGGGGGCTGTCAGGTTGGCTGTATGGTTGCCCCATGGTTACTAACAGCAGCCCTGGATGTAATGGCATTTGCAATGTTCTCTACATCATTATGTTCTGAGTGCAGTGTGCCATTAATAGGCACCTCCAGGATTGGTCCATAATGCCCTGGGCTCCCAGGGAATAGGTTGAATGTCTTCCAACGAGTGCTGAACCCTAGAGCCATGGGTCTTTATGGGACGATGTCAGGAGTATTGCAACAAAACCTGGTTTCTTTTAAAAACTTCTAAGCAGTGTATTAAAAAAAAGTGGAATTGTGCTTCAACTTAGTGTTAAATATAACTACACTTTCATTAAAAATGATACTTTTATACTTGTCCCAGCAGCCTCTGAAAAAAATGCCAATATAATGGGTTACTTTTCGGAAGAAAAGCCACGCTTCCAGTAAGGGCTCATGCACACGGGCATAAAATACGCCGCATTCAGATCTGTAGTGCATGCATTTTATGATGGATCTGGACACAATTGTATGCTATGTTCCCATGCACACAGCTGTACACAGCTCCATAATCTGGATGTGTTTTCATCTGCATTAAATGTAAACCACATGTAAACCACTTGCATCTTAGTGACCTAGGATGTTAGGCAGTAGGGGCCCCTGCAGACAGTGGTGTTTTCTGGTGCATACTTAGGCAAGTGAAGGAAAAACATTTTCATTGTTTGGTTTATTTCTTTCATGCTATTTTTAATTTTTTTTTTCTGTGCAATTAATCCTCTTTCTCTTTTTATGTATATTTTTTCCTTGAATCTGTTATGATGGAATTTAATGAGAGAATTATCAATTGTGGCATAAGTAATTTTAAAGGGGGCTGTAGGAAGGACACATGTGGAAACAGTGGGTATAATAGCAGTGATCTCTAGCAGTCTCTTGTAGTGTTTCTCCAGTCTATGACTGTATCCCGGAGCATGTCCCCAGTGTATCTTGTCTACAGTCTCTCTGCATCTCATGTATCTTGTCTACAGTCTCTGACCATCTCCTGTACCATGTCTGCAGTCTCTGATCATCTCCTGTACCATGTCTGCAGTCTCTGATCATCTCCTGTACCATGTCTTCAGTCTCTGATCATCTCCTGTACCATGTCTGCAGTCTCTGACCATCTCCTATACCATGTCTGCAGTCTCTGATCATCTCCTGTATCATGTCTGCAGTCTCTGACCATCTCCTGTACCATGTCTGCAGTCTCTGACCATCTCCTGTACCATGTCTGCAGTCTCTGACCATCTCCTGTACCATGTCTGCAGTCTCTGACCATCTCCTGTACCATGTCTGCAGTCTCTGACCATCTCCTGTATCATGTCTGCAGTCTCTGACCATCTCCTGTACCATGTCTGCAGTCTCTATTTCCTGTACCATGTCTACAGTCTCTCACCATCTCCTGTATCTTGTCTACAGTCTCTAACCATCTCCTGTACCATGTCCGCAGTCTCTGACCATCTCTTATAGTATGTGCGTCGTCTCCGACCATCTCCTGTTGCATGTCTGCAGTCTCTGACCATCTCTTATAGCATGTGCGATCTGACCATCTCTTATTGTATGTGCGTAGTCTCTGACCATCTCTTATAGTGTGTGTGTGGTCTCCGACCATCTCCTGTTGCATGTCTGCATTTCCTGACACTTTTCTGTAGCATTCCATTCGCTGAATATTATGTGTGGCCTGTTGGTAATGTCAGGAGCAGCACTTGAGGTCCCCTATATAGGTAAGGTGGTCACCACTGACTTGCACAGTATGAGACAAAACATTTGTGTGAATGGTAAAGCACTGACAGCCGGCATTGTCTGGCTGCTCTTTCTCCTAAGCCTACTTTGTCATCCATACACAGTGCTGTGAGGCTTCCAAGACTGCAACCATATTAGTGGAGGTGTAACCTGCCACCGATAAGTCTCACTAGACCACTGATGGCCCCCGTGTGACACAAGGATCAGACTCAAGAGTGGATAGGATTTGCCTTTGATGACATCAGATTTCTGACAGACCCTGATGAAGAGCTCAGTTTCTGTCGTGTCTTACAACATAGTAACATAGAGAATGCTGTCTGCAGTAATCCAAGGTTAGATCATGAGATCATTGTGCCCACGGATATACGGTTCAGATGCACAAACACCGGCTCAGCATAACAGATAGTGCTGGATTCAGTTTTGCATATTTAGGTAACAATTTGCCTTTCAAAATTATTCCATCTAGTGAGTATTTTCCTAATCTAATTTCTTTAAAAATAAAAATATTTCCTGCAATCCTTTCTGACTCTAGCTAGTGCGGTATGACATATCTGTAGACGTGGTACAATGGGGCAGACATACAGAAGAACCAATCCTACTATGATTGGGTACTTATTCATGCGATGAAGAAAATAGTACAAGCAGCTCTCTTACTTAATAATTCCTGAGAGTTAAATATATACTGAACTGCACTAGGAACCCCTACGGAATAAACTGCTGGACTTCATTCACATGTGCAGCTAGGGGGTGGTAAAATCAGGTTGAACTGCAGTTTTACCACCCCCTAAACAAACGCCCACCTGAACCTGGGTATGCAGCTGCTCAGGGTTGTACTCATGCTTTGGTCGTCCAAAAATTAAAAGCATACGTTAACACCGCCAAATGTGACTAATGCAGTTTAGTGGTTGCCTGCAAACATATGAAATGCACAGGATTGCAACCTGATAGTGCAGCAATTATAGGCTTAAATCAGGCAGTTAGGAAAAGGAATCCAATGCAGATCACTCTTCAGAGGGCACTGCACATGTGAATGGGCTCTAAGAGGAATATGTAGGATTTGTATTGCCATGTACAGTACAATAATAGTAAGATAATTTGGCAAATTCATACGAAGTGTCTAGGCGACTCTAGAATTTCATCGCGCCTGTGCATGACAAATGTTGGTGCAGGTGACGGATTCAAGTACCTGTTGAAAACAGGTATATGAATTCGGGGTAGGCAAAGGCCCACTGAGTCCAGAGCAGGGGCAGACTGACCATTTGAGCACTTGGGCACTGCCCAAAGGCCCGGGGTCAGTAGGGGGCCAGATGAGATGCCCCTGGTACCTTTCATTGGCTTCTTCATAGGCTTTTTTGGGTGCGGGTGAGGACACAGGGGCCCCATGATCCCCTATTGGCCGGGGGCCCCATGAGTTGTCAGTCCACCCCTGGTCCAGAGTGTCATACAGATCGCAGCACCAAGGAGTTTTGTGGTTGGGTGAGTAGATACTGATAGGAAAGCCAAGACCCTTGAGTCCCATCAAGTCCACTTCCCTTGTGATTGACAGTAGGCAGTGGGTGAATTTATAGACAAAAGACCTCTTTCTACTGGCTATAGAGTATGCCAACTACCTGCTGTCAATCATAAGGAGAGAGCAGAGAGCAAATATGTCATTTGTAAAGCAATGTACAGAGACAGGCACTCTGCCTGTCTCTGTAGGCGAGTGTTTCTCAACTCCAGTCCTCATGGACCCCCAACAGGTCATGTTTTCAGGATTTCCCTCAGATGAAACAGCTGTGGTAATTACTAAGGCAGTGAAACTGATCAAATCACCTGTGCAAAATAATGGAAATCCTGAAAACATGACCTGTTGGGGGTCCATGAGGACTGGAGTTGAGAAACACTGGTGTAGGCCAACCTATAATTGGTCCTCATTATCTCCAGTTTTGTCATCTAAGAACCGCAGGTAATTATTTTTTAATTTAGTAATAGTGCTTTGTAAAAGTGGCACTTTTAAGAACCACCTAATGCAGGCCATAGATGGGTCAAAAATCGGCTGATTTTTCGGACGAAAAAAAATCAGCCCATTTTCGCACCGTTAATGGGTTAATTGGTCGGCACATTTTTTTTATCAGTAAAGTTTGAAAAAAATCGGCCAATTTTGCCGATCGCCCGATTTTACCAGCAATGATGGGCAAATCGGCCGATCGTTGTACCGATAAAAAATCTGCGCATGAGCCGTGACCTGCAATAAGAAGAAGAAGAAGAAAAAGAAGATGAAGAAGAAGAAAAAGAAGAAGAATAATTCCACTCCGCTATTATATTTTATATGAAAAGTCTTGCGGTTGCAACAATGTATCCATTTGTATCCGAATAAAAACATCTGTATCCGAAATCAATACAAATAGATACATTGTTGCAACCGCAAAACTTTTTCATATCAAATATAATAGCGGCTCTCTCTGCAAGGGACAGAAGTAATTAAATGCCGGCCGCAGACGGGACGAAAATCGGCCGATTTTTTTTACCATTGGTGGTAACGTTGGCCTATTGAATGACCAATTTTTCGTTTTTTTTTTAAATGGCCGGTTTTTGACCCGTCTATGGCCTGCATAAGTCTGCTACACGTGTCCGTAAAGCTGCCGAAATGGGCGGTAGGGATTTTTACATCTGGCAAAGACCATCATAAGAGCTGTACTGATAGAAAAGTGCTGTTAGAACTTTATTGAATTCCCCTCAATATCTTTATTACTATTCACCTAAAAACTGTTCTACATATGAAATTACAAAATTTACATACCAATAAAAAAACAAAAGTTTCTTACGTTAAATTCCTGCACTTTGTGCAGAATAGTGTGAAGGCTTGGCTCACACCTGTACAGCTTCTGCATGTTCTGCATGTAGGGAAAGCCTTTTCATTTCAATGGGCTGCCCTACATGCAGAAACACAGAGAAAGTAGGCCCCTTACCTTTTTTTTAAAATGGCGCCGCATGGTATTGTGGCACCATTCAGATTGGCATATGCAAAAGCATGGATGTTATGCTATGCGTGGGGGTGCTATTAAAGTGTTACCAAACCCCGGACCCTGCATTCACTATATCTGGTCTCCAACAGTACACAGCACATGAAAATGCAATTATTTTACTAAATATAAACTGCTAAATACCTTTTCTCATCAGCAGTATAGAGCAGTCTTGTGACTTCTATCAGTGTCCAGCAGAGCACTGGCTAAAGCTTGTAAGAGGAGTTTTCTTTCTGCTCTAGGAGGATGCAGAACCCCTGAACTCTGTCTGGACAGTGCTGATTGGTCCTGTGCTGATCACATGCACTCATCCAAGAAAAAAAAAACCTCTCTAGCAATACACACCAAGTTGAGCATGTGTAGAGTGCCTCTACACCATATGTCTTATCAGGAAATAAGAGGGGGACAATGTAAGAAGGGGAGGATCAGAGAAGACAGGATCAAACAGCATTTTATAACACAATGCAGAGGATTAACCACTTAGGTTCCACAGGGAGTATATCAAGCATGCTTTACTGCATATACAGACTGAGTTTACTGTTGTAGCCAGGGGCGGACTGACCATTTGGAAACTCGGGCACTGCCCGAGGGCCCGGGGTCAGTAGGGGGCCCCATGAGATGCCCCTGGTACCTTTTTCATGGGCTTTTTTGAGTTTGGGCAAGGACACAGGGGCCCCATGATCCCCTATTGCCCGGGGGCCCCATGAGTTGTCAGTCCGCCCCTGGTTGTAGCTTTAGTAACACTATAAGAATTAATGGCATCCCTATGCACTTTACTAAAGAGCAGCACGTTTTTTCAGCAGGTCAGAAACATGCACAATTGTGCCCATTTCTGACACGCAACCATGAAAACCTAGCCTTAGATGAGAAGCAATGAAGATTTTATATTTTATTCTTATTGTACTTGGAACTAAAAATCCTGCTGGTTACTCATCCACTCTGTTTTACTTCTGGTTAAATATTGAGGACTCATGAGCAATGATTCTAGTTTCAAGCACAGGTGAGTTTAATTATAGCAGTGTTTCTCAACTCCAGTCCTCATGGACCCCCAACAGGTCATGTTTTCAGGATTTCCCTCAGATGAAACAGCTGTGGTAATTACTAAGGCAGTGAAACTGATCAAATCACCTGTGCAAAATAATGGAAATCCTGAAAACATGACCTGTTGGAGGTCCATGAGGACTGGAGTTGAGAAACACTGAATTATAGGAACAGTCTGTCTTTGAGATATTGCAGTCTTTGTGCATGTTTGCTTCATATTCCTAAAGTACCAAAGTGGTAAAATGTTTTCATAGAAGTTCTCAGCTCTGCCCACCCTCTATGAACATTATGAAGAGCCCACTTATCTACAGTAGCATCCAACAGTAACTTCAACAGGACCGTTCCTGGAGCTACTGGAGTCCCTCGATATAAAGGAAATTAGCGGGTGATCTCTTAACAGAGATATTGGTTTTTGGAGAATTAATCCTTTCATAATGCTTTACAAGAGCAAAGATGAAAGTAAATTTAAAAAAACAATCAGATTTCAATATAGTATAGAGAGATTTGTAAAAGTTACATGCTTATGGGGTCGTATGAGTAACTGCAATTGATATATTGCTATTAACTTGTTACTAAATGCAATTATTTTAGTAAATATAAACTGCTAAATACCTTTTGTCATTAGCAGTATATGGCAGTCTCGTGACCTCTATCAGTGTCCAGCAGAGCACTGGTTAAAGCTTATAGGAAGATTTTTCATTCTCCCGTGATTTTCTTATGAGGCTGCAGGACCCTTGACCCTCTGTGTGGGCAGTGCTGGTTGGCCCTGTGCTAATCACATGCACTCTCCCAAGAAAAAAAAACTCTCTAGCAATATTATTATTATTATACAGTATTTATAAAGTGCCAATAGTTCGCTCAGCGCTGTACATTACAAAGGGGGACAGAACATGTGACAGAACAATAACAATACAATGCAAAACATGAGGGGATCGAGGGCCCTGCTCTTTCAAGCTTACAATTTAGGAGCAATACACACCAAACTGAGCATGTGCAGCTTGCCCCCAAGGCTCTGTTCTATCAGCAGATAGATTGGGGACAGTAAATGAAGGAGATGATCAGAGAAGACGATTAACCCCTTAGGTTCCACAGAGTATAACAAGCATGCTTTATTGCATATACAGACGTATGAACTCATTTCTCCAATAATCAGTCTAGGGGTATTGTTTTTCTTGTTTTTATTTTTGAAGAATTGGGACAGGGATGACGGAGATGAATGTGATACTCCAAATTAGGAACTGTGTACATCGAGGACTTTGTCTAATCTTCAGGACAAGCTGTATTGGAGTCCTTGCGTGAATCCAAAAAGTGGACAGCTTAAAGTGATATTAAATCTTCTTTTTTTTAATTAAAATAACAAACAAGTCTATACCTATCTGCCCTGTGCAATGCTTTTGGGACCACTTCTGGGGTCCCCTACCGGCACTCCTGGCCCCTCTTCGGCGGATGCCCCCACAAAAAGACGCTTTCCATGAGGGCACCTGCCTGCGACCATTAACACAGAGCAAGTAGCTTAGCCCCGCCCCCCGCTCCTGAGTCACAGCATTTGATTTTTTAAATATATTCTTCAGATTTTTTTTAACATATAAAAAGTCATTTTAACATATTTTTACATATATTTGTAAATGCATTCCAAAAATGTAGATTTGTATTTTTAAAGACATACGGTATATTTGAAATGTATTTTTAAAAATATTTTTCATATATTTTGTAATAGAAACGCATTTCAACATGCAGCATATATATATATATTTATTGAAATATATTTTGAAATATATTGAATATGGCCAAAATTGTAGCATTTCAAATATATGGCAATATATTTGCGAAGAATATTTTTAAAATATATTTCAAATATATTTTTCTTCCATGTGGGCGGGCTTGGTAAATCCTAGCCAGGAAAGAAACAGAGC